>NC_133179.1:72377500-72417500 GCF_049306965.1 Danio rerio | reverse complement strand
TAAAACCATTAGGTTAACCTAGGATTTGTGCAACCCGAGCTCATTCTGAAAACGTAGCGGACGTTTCTGGAGGTGATTTACGTGGCCGGAGGTACGGCTCCGGCTGTGACGGCTCACTCGCCTCCATGTGGAGGACTTTCCCGCTTGAACCAGCTCGCAGTGTTACGTCGGCGGAGAGGAGGAACGGAGGCGGAGGAGCCAGAAGCGGCGACGACTGGGTTCGAGTCTAGGGAAGAGCGGTTCTATAAATAAGAAAAACAGAATCCAAAAAATAAAAGCGAACGAGTTCGTGACGGGGCGAGAATGCGGCGAAATCCGAAAACGCGGTCAAAATCAGATGAGGGCTTTTGCTTTTCTTTTCCGGACGGCTTTTAGAAATTGTTGCTTGGATTTAGGGAAGGAGAAGGAGGAGGGTGGCTGGCCAGGTCGATCGTTCATTCAGTCAGACAGACAGTCGCTCAACAGCGGCCTCCGGCGGCTTTTCGCGAGAACAGCTCGGGCGCAAACGGCGTGCGCTCCTGAGAGCAACCAAGATGCGAAAAAGCGTGGCACAGCGGCCACTCGCGAATTTGCGAAAACAAAAACTGAACAAATACGTACCTCCCGGGACAAATTTCGCAACCTCCAGAAACGTCCGCGGGGCTACGTTTCCACAATGAGCCTGGGTTGGCTTAGTGTTGGGACAACATGAAGGAATTGAGTTAACGTGTTAGTATTTACAATTTTAAGTGAATTGAACATACAACAATTAAGTTGTCCCTAAAGACTCAAGACTTGTGTTGTTTCAGCTCATTTTAAATAAGTAGTTTGAACAATCATCATTTTTTTGGAGTGTTAATAAACAAATAGTAACATATTTGAAACTCCAATGCCTTTTAATATTGTTATTAATATTTCGTTTTATCCTTCATCTTACTGGACTGTTGTTTACTGTACAATTACTCGAAAATGTCAAATCAGTGATCAAATAAATGGTACGATACGTTTGTCTAACAGATTGCAGTCAGATTTGCTCACAAATATTTGTTTTGTCTAATGATAGTGGTTCTCAAACTGTGTAAACGAAAGTGTTATCGAACACATCAAATGATTAAAATCCATTTTTTCGGATTTGATATGTTCGATAACACTGATGTGATCAGCATCGGCTGTTCTCTAAAGCCTACGATCAACGCGCTGAATGTTTACTTTAGTGCACGGCGTCACCAGCTGCTAAAAATCAATCCACATGACGCAGAACTAGAGAAAGAGGTATGTAGATACGCGCAAGAGCAGTGGTCCCCGACCCTCGGGCCACAGACCGGCACCGGTCTATAGATCAATTAGTACCGGGCCGCACAAAAAAATGCATTATTTCCGTTTTATTTATTATCTAAGTCTGAATGATCCTTTATTTTGAAAAATCTTTTATTTTGAAAAATGACCGTATTCTCTTGTTACGTCTTGAGTATCAAAATTGAACCCACAGGCTAGCAAAATGAGTAGGAACTGCGGCACGACGCGCTTGCGTATTCCAGGCGTACGCAGTTGAAAACTTCTTAACTTTTCAGAATGCCGCTCTGCGAGTCACGCGGTCAAATTGTATAAATATGAATGTGCCTCGTTTTCGAACTGTGCCGTGCTGTAGCTGCTTAATTTGGCCAACTATGCTACTTTATTTCAATACTGGTCATTTTGGTCGTACTTGGAGAGACAAGGTGGTACTTGGGGAAAAATGTTTGAGAACCACTGGTCTAATGGAAAGACAACAATCGGAAACACTTTCGTCATTAAGTTAAAACATCATATTAAGAGTTTGGTTGCAAAAACCTCTATGTGCCGTCTGAAATTTTCTTCGAAAATGAGCATTTTAATCAGGCTCCTGTGTGTAAGTTCGGTAATTTCACTTTTATGGCAAAGGATAAGTCCTTTTCCTGGTCTTTAAACTGAAATATCTCAACATAAACAAACAGGGCTGAGAAAAATGTTCATTTTCAATGGAAATTTCAGACGGAAATTGCATCTGAACTCTTCATATCTCAATTAAAATAAGTTCGAATGTCATTTTTTGTAAAAACCTGGTGTCGTAAGTCAGTTTAATGTTCAGTCATTTGAGTTGAAATGACTTGTTTGGTTAACTTGATTCAACTCAAAAAGTATAGTTCACTCAAATGCTTTTGTTAAACACAAGGCAAGATGTTCTGAAGAATGTTGTGGGGAAAAAAGGAATCATTGACATCCATTGTCGGAATAAAAAATACTATGGAAGTCAATGGCTGTTTTTTTTCTCCACAGCATTCTTCAGATTATCGTTATTTGTATTCATAAAACACTCAAACAGGTTTAAAACCACTTGAGTAAATGATAACAGAAATTAATTTCGGCGGGGAACTGTCCCTTTAAACCTTTTATACTTACATTTTTTGGTCTATCTTTTCTGTAGTTATTTGTAAAAAGTCTCAAATTGACATGATTTAAGTGTATAAAGTTTTTATTCCATTGAATTTGCTTGGTAAATGTAGTTATTATTTTCAAGCGATGCATCTCATGAGACGCTTAAAATGTCCGTCGTGTAAAAGAACAAATTTCAGACAAATTAGACACAATATTTCACGTAAAATCAGTCGATTGAGATTATATTAAATGGACACTTTATATATTATTATTTACTTTTTTGAATAATAACATCATTTATATTACATATATTTCTACAAATAAAAAAACAGTCATTTTTTTGGGTGAAATATTCCTTTTTAAAGCAGCTTTAATTAATTAATTAATTAATTTATAATTGTTTTAAAAGCAATTAATTCTCAAATTCTAAAAAGTCTAAAATATACTTGATAGTGGTTAAAGTTTATAGTGTATAAAGGGTTTATTTAAATATATATATATATATATATATATATATATATATATATATATATATATATATATATATGACAATTTAATATTTTTTAAATGAATAATAATAATACTAAATATATATATATATATATATATATATATATATATATATATATATATATATATATTAGTATTATTACTATTATTAATTTAAAAAATATTAAATTGTCATTTTTTAGTGAACTATCTCTTTAAATCTATTAAGGCATCTTTTATTTTATTTTTTATTTTCATAAGCAATTGTTTTATGTTTTCTCTAATTATTTATAAAAAGTCTCAATAATTCATTCATCATCGTTGCCCACTCATTTCTGATAGTTATCATTTCTGAGTGAACTATTCCTTTAGATTTTTAAAGCTTTTTCTTTATTTATTTATTAATGTATTTTACAGATAACCGGTTATTTTTAGTTTTTGATCTGCGTGTAACTGACAGGTTCATCTGAGGTAAGCTTTTAGAACTGGTCCGTCTTTGCGATGTGGCAGATGTGTGGAAGTGTGTGAGTGATATAACCAGCGGGCACAAATGATCCACTTCGCCACACATCTCCACTCCAGAAGATTGTCACGAGTGGCGGATCTGCGTATGATAGTGACCTCTTCTTCTTGTCGTCAGGTACTCGCTTCCCTCAATCGAGCGGCCAGATGCCCTTGGAGAGGCTGACGGATGGCTGCTCACGGATCTCTCTGATAATCCCTTCCTGAGTCTCACAAGGCCACGGCCTCCACGGGGACTCAACAGGTACTTGTGCTGCAAAAGTGTTGTCAATTATGATTCATTGTTCGAGATGTTTGACATTTTTTGTAGTGTAGGTAGCACCATCAAAGGTGTCGATTGTAATTGGGGTTTTGATGGGGAAATTAACTATTTAAACGAACAATTTAGAAGTTTTTGGTAACTTTACTCAAAGGGGGTGATTATAACTTTATAATCATGACGATATTGTCATCTTATGGCCTCACGATGGACATCATGTTTATGACAGGTTTATGACAAGGTGTGTTTTCAAGTTTTTTACAATATAAAAACAACATTACAACGTCAAACTTATTTAACAACATTCTTCGGAATAGCTTGCTTTGTGTTCAACAAAAGAAAGGCATTCATAAATCATTTGTTTTTCAGAGAACTATCCTTATTAAGTTAAACCAAGTTAACCTTACAAGTCCCGTCAACTTAAATTACTGAACATTAAACGAGCGTACAACCTCAGGTTTTGCTAAAGTTTACTTATTATCCATTCATTAATTTTCCGTCGGCTTAGTTCCTTTATTCCATACCCGCCAACATTCGTCTCTGAAAATCCGAGAGACTGGGGGGTGGGGTGTTCGGGGGTGAGGTGTCTGAATAACACTGTTGAGAACAGGGTTTGTAACTACTTTAGTGGGGGTTTCTGGCAGCTGCTACAATCGGATGCTATATTAAAGTTGGCGACCTGGGGGTGTCATAGACTGTACCAAAAAGCTAAGGACTAGGGGGAGTATTAAATTACGTGATTTTTTCGGGAGAAATAACAAAACGGGAGGGTGATGGGTCTGAAATACGGGAGACTCCCGAGAAAAACTGGAGTGTTGGCAGGTTTGCTTTATTAATCCGGGGTCGCCACAGCGGAATGAACCGCCAACTTATCCAGCATATGTTTTACACAGCGGATGCCTTTCCAGCAGCAACCCAGTACTGGGAAACACCCATACACACTCATTCACACACACTACGAACAGTTTAGTTCATCAATTCACCTATAGCGCATGTGTTTGGAAACCGGAGCCAGCTGGGACTCGAACCAACAACCTTCTTTCTGTGAGGCGATGGTGCTAACCACTAAGCCACCGTGTCACCTATTTTACTTATTATAATAAGTTAAATTAAATAAGGATTGTCTTTATCATGACAAACTGACTTTATCAGGACACCATACCTTGTCATAAACCTGTCATAAACATAATTGCCATGAGGTTGTTATAATTGTGTCATGCGAAGATGACATTGTTTGAGATGTATTGTCATGTCGAATACGCATCAGTGCCATTGACATAAACTGACAAGATGAACCTTTAGCTAAACTGTCCAAATCCAATGCCTCCGAGGGATCGTCTGTTACTAAATACATATATACACATGACATATGTAGCTTAAACATATAAACAAAAGACGACAATATTAACATTTTTACAAAGCCAAAGTCATGAATATTTAAGTTAAAGATGTCTTAAGATAGGTCCCCATGTGATTTTGTAAAGTTTCAGGGCGCAACAACACGGAGCCTTTGGAGATTTCATTATAAGTACGATTATCGTTTAAGCTGTTCTCATGCCAACCATAAGAGCTTGCATTTGGGTTAACGGAAAGGTGTCCCTTATATTAGAATATCCAAAAATATCAACCCAAGCTCATTATGGAAAGGTAGCCCCACGGACGTTATTAGAGACCGCGATTTACGTGGCCGGAGGTACGCAAGGCCGCGTTTAGTTTTTTTCGCCGAACGCTGCGCGGCGGTGTGGCGCGGCTCCGCCCCTTCTCTTCGCGTAGCCGGCCGACGGCTCGCCTCCGAGTGGAGGGTTTTCCCGATGCAACCAGTTTGTCCGCTTAGCTCACAGCGTTGCGCCGGCGGAGCGGAGGCCCCGGAGGAGGAGGAGCCAGCTGTGGTGGACGACGACCGGGATCAAGTGCGGGGAACAGCGGTTCCGGAAATCAGGTAAGACGAAAACAGAATCCGAAAAATAAGGGCGAGAACGCGGCGGGATCCGAAAACGCGGTCGAAATCGAAGACGAGGGTTTTTGCTTTTTTTTTTTTTTTTTTTCTGGATGGCTTTTGCGAACCGTCGCTCAGGTTTAGAGGAGGAGGCCGAGTCGGCCGATCCGGCGGCTTTTCGCGCGGGTGCGAACGGCGCGCTCCCGAGAGGCACCCGAGACGCGAAAAAGCGTGCACAGCGGCCTCTCACGGATCCGCGAAAACAAAAACCGCTCGAATACATACCTCCCGGGTCGTAAATCGCGGTCCGCAGAAACGTCCGCGGGGCTACGTTTCCACAATGAGCCCGGGTTGAAAAATAGGCAAATAGTTGTCAGGTTGGATATTGGCTGTCAATTTGCTCTCTGACAGGATTTTTTTAAATTTTATTTGACATGATAATCTCTGGCTCATATACGTGTTTGTCCTTTGTCTTCCCAATACACATCAGGATTTCTGATTGTAAACATTCAACATATTATGAATCGCGATCAAAGTGCCTCCGATATTCTTCAGAGTCACACTTCTTACAAGGCAATCTGGAATACTCGATTCTGATTGGTCAGTAGCGACATTCCCTCAGTAAAGCTTTTAAATTTTGTCTTCATGTACTTCTTTGTTGCAAATCAAAGTTGGTCATGTTGTGATTCACCTGTTAGTTGCCTGGTTTGTATCAAGGCTTTTAATCAGGATGCATAAGTATTTTATAGGTGGGCATAGTTTTTTTTTTTTTTTAATCTAGATTAATCTCACTGTACTTTTGGAATTAATCTAGATTCATCTAGATTAAAATGGCTCATTTGAACTCCTAAAGGCATTCAGAATATGTGTGCTACCCAAATAATGACTAAAAGTAAGTCTTTGAGAACGGGTTTGTCAAGCCAGGTGGCGCATTAGATCAGGGGCTTATCTCCTGTTTCCAAAATGCATCACAAACTGCTTGAGAAACTGTTCTACTGTGATAATTGGTGATGAAAATAAATGACGTTCAATAAGATGTGCTTGTGTTTACTAACTGTTCATTCAGTTAAAACATGAATTTTGCACGATTTTTTGTTGCTCTCTTACATGAAAGTACTTCATGTAAACACCATAACTATATTATTGTCTATTAAGGCAGATAACTAGATTACAGATGTCCATGTAAACGTAGTCGGTTGTCTCTTTGAAGTAAGTGTAAGATCCAGAAGGGCATCCTGCTGATTTTATTCAGAAGGGCACTTTTTTTTCCGGGTATACATCCGCGCTAAAATATCAAGGTGAAGGTCATCATAGCTTGCGTAGAATAGACCTAGCTCCCAATCCAACTTTGAGAATTTATTAACTGCGATATTATTTTAGCACCTGATAAGAGTCTCGCGTTAACGCTATTAAATAACTAGATTAATTTTAGAAAAAAACATAAGCCAATATATTAGGGACTTCTTTTGACAGAGTCGAGAGGCGTCATTTTACCAGCATTGCTGTGAGAGCACGGCGACTAGTATAGTTGCTATATTGCAAGAAGCATGCACGGCATGCCCTATTAGCTCATTATTTAAGTGTACTTTGCTTCTCTGGTGAGCATGTGTGGGTTATTCATAGATCAGTTTACGGGTTCATGAACTGAATGGAAGTGGAATATTCAACGTTGGCTCTTTCTAAAGACGTAGCCCTGTATACATTTCTGGAGATCCCGAATTATGCAGCCAGAAGTTCTTTAAAACGAACACTATGGGGCGGTATGAAGCCGTTCCTTATCACATTTACTAGCTGACCGCTTATTTCCGTATGTACGGCCTTCCCGCAGGGCACTATTGCTTTTAAACACAGTTTGTCTAGTGGCTCGCCATATTTATTTGCGGACTTGAGATGCAGAAAGAAGTTGACCGTGACGATGGGGTTCGAGTCCAGCGAGGAACGGTTCCAGAAAGTGGATAAAACAAAAAAAAAAAAAGCCAAAAAGTAAAATAAGCAAGTAAATAACAGGGTGAGAATGTGGTAAAATCTGAATTCGTGGTCAAAATCAGGCGAGGGCTGTTCTTTTTCTGGATTGCTTTTTAAAATTGTCGGACGGGTTTAGGGAGGTGGGTGGTCGCTGGTCAATCGGTGCTTTTTAAAACACTATCAGTTGGGTTTAGGGAAGGAGGAAGGTGGGTCAATCGATTGGTCAGTCAGTCGACAGCGGCCTCTGGTGGATTCATGTGAGAACAGCATTCGCGAGAGAAATTTGAGATCTAAAAGAGCATACACAGCAGCCTCCGACCGATTTTCAAGAAAAAAAAAAAAAAAAAAACGTACATCCTGGAACGTATTTGGCGCTCTCCAGAAATATATACAGGGGTACATTTTTAGAACGAGACTGTTGGGAATGTTGAGCTATTTTGACCAGGGTGCACAATATTCACTGCTCTTGCATTTTTGGTCAACGCATTAACAAACCAGCTTGCATGTGCAGTTAAATGAATGGGTTTCATAGCGCAGTGCTTTCCATGTCCGGTGTGAAAGCCACATCATGCAGTTACTTTGTATTGGAAGAAAGTAAAACTAGTAAACTGAACGCTGTGCCTTTCTTTCATCACATATTTTCTCTTTCGGCCCAAAACCAAACAGGCCATTTCAGCCGACCGATTTTAGTGAATGAAAATGTGTTGCATTCCCACTTTGAAATCACTCAAAAGGTACTTAAACATACATTTGGCTGCAGTTTCAAGGTAAAATGAACACTATGAGGTAGTATAATGCCAACAACTTTTGTTCCTTCTCACACTAATGATATTTACAAGGACATATCAACGAATAAAGATGATTTTCGTTCAGTTCTTTTCGCTAACAGTGTCTGATTCCTGTTGCGCTCAGTGTGCTCGGTAGCTTACCTTGTACAGAGATGTACTTGAGTCTGGTGAAGCAGAGTTCCACAAAAGAGATAAAAGCAATGCAAAATAAAGGTAAATTTACATAGTCGCAGTGCACCTTTGCTTTTAAAGGTTTTAGCTCAGTGGTTCACTTGATGATCTGTGCCACTTTAACATAGAAGACGTGTAAAAGGGTGTGTATCTGAAACAAAAACAAAGCATACACTATTGACAAAACGTCTGGATCTGTCCTCAGAAATGTAAACAAAGCATACCCAGAGTAGCGTATTTAAAAATCTGTGTTCTTTAGACAGAACTCTGATAAAACTTTTCCAGTGTGTTAGTCTAATTAGACGCATTACCGAAAATGTGATGTGAATAAATGTGACTTGACCGGATCATGACTAACGCTCTTCTGAACTACCCCACAGTCATCACGTGGAAAAGAGGAAGTGCAACACAGCCACCTGCGTGACTCAGAGATTAGCAGACTTTCTCATCAGGTCCAGCAACACCATCGGCACAGTCTACGCACCGACCAACGTAGGATCCAACACTTACGGAAAGAGGGACCTGCTGCAGTCGCCTGTTTATCTGTAGTTCACAGAGCGAAACGCAGAAGAATAAACAGAACATGTATGATACTTCTAAAAATCTGTTGCGTTTTCAGTGTTATTTGTATCATTTCCCCCCTGTGTAAATGGAAACCAGTGCCTTTTGGTGTAAACAGTTGTTTGCAGCATTTTCATTTAGCGGTACTGTAAACCCTGCATGAAAATAAGGCTCACGTAGTGTGTTGCAGCACATTATCATCATGGCATATGAATAAAAATGTATTATACGAAGTACATAGAATACTGCAGAACACACATCTTGTTTTGTTTTGTTTTTTTTTTTACAATAAAAGAAAAGAGATTTTGAAAAACAGTCCTCTACTTAATGTCTCGAAATTTCAAAGCAATATGGCATTAAATGAATCTCTATGCATGTTTATTATTCAGTAGAATGACAATTAGCTCTTGGAATAATTTGATGAACGCTAATAAATTAGTGTTTTATAAAAAAATGACAAAAAAAATTTATTAAAATGAAAAATTTAAATGAAATAATCACAATACTGATTAAACACAAGTAATAACTGATCATATTAGTGAAATAAATAATCATAACAGAATAATTTCTGAAACACATAAGAGTTATTCACTGAAGACGACACTAAATTACAAGAATATGATACATATATTAATGTACTTCATTAGGTACACCTCACTAGCATCGGGTTGGACCCGCGTTTGCCTTCGGAACTGCCTTAGATTCAACATGCCACTGGAAATGTTCCTCAGAGATTTTGCTCCATGTTGACATGATGGCGTCACGCAGTTGCTGCAGATTTGTCGGCTGCACATCCATCATGCGGCTCCTCCACCACATCCCAAAGGTGCTCTATTGGATTGAGATCTGGTGACTGTGGAGGCCACCGATTAGAAAGTTGGGCAGGTGTACCTAATAAAGTGGCCGGTAAGTGTATATTCACGTCGAATGCATTAATGCAGATTTAAATAACCTCTCGCAACACCTCTATTTCATAATGTTCCCAATGTAATAAACGAACTGATAAACACACACACATGCTCGCACAAGTTAATGCACACAGTCATCATGTGCTTGTATATATAGGCTGATTACTGAAAGCTATTATAGCCCAAAAAAATTCTATTTTTTGTACCGTACTAGTTCATTATCGACCTCTGGCCCATCTAATGATTGCCTGCTTCTCATGGGCTCTGCAATACAAGCTAAAAACATGTATTATGCCGGTTTTGAAATGCAAATATACAGAGTTGACCCTGCCTCAGCAATGCTGTGTGAGATTATACAGTCGAAGTCAGAATTATGAGCCCCCCAGTTTATTTTTTTCCCAAATTTCTGTTTAACAGAGAGCAGATTTCTTCAACACATTTCTAATCATAATAGTTTTAATAACTCATCTCTAATAACTGATTTATTTCCTCTTTGTCATGATGACAGTAAATAATATTAGACTAGATATTCTTCAAGACACTTCTATACAGCTTAAAGTGACATTTAAAGGCTTAACTAGGGTAACTAGGCAGGTTAGGGTAATTAGGCAAGTTATTGTATAATGATGGTTTGTTCTGTGGACTATTGAAAACAAAGATAGCTTAAAGCAGAGGATCCCAACCTGGCACCAGAGTTCACAAGGGGGGCGCGGGAGAGGATAAGTGTTGAGGTAGAAAAAGGCATAAAAATGCTCCACTATTTTATAGGGCTGTACAATTAATCGAAAATCCGGTTTCGATTTCAAACGATTATAAAAAAAAGCATTAATCGAGATAAAGTTTATTGCATCATATACCGCCACCTTTCCAGTTGTTCATGTTTGTTGCTTCTAAAAGCGCGAAAGACCGCGTGCTTATTTGTGTGTGCAGCAAGCACACGCAGTCAGAAGCATGCGGCCGGTCAGCATTCGGTCTCATTCACACACTGAGACGAGCAGAGGAGCGCAGACATCTAAAGTCATCTTAACGTGAGCGCATTAATGGTCAAATAGGTGTCAAAACGCGGTGTTTAGTGACTATTTATATTAACCCTCATTTGTGTAATAAACAAACGAGTTGAGGATCAAAAGACGTGAAAGAGAAACCATTAAAGAGACAGCGAGAAATATTCCTGCTGCCGCCTGTTTTTATCATTAATCAAACAATGACAAAATCCCTCACTAGTCTTGACTGAAGGACTGCTGTAGCTAAAGTGTTTTTCTTACAGTGGAGATGCTTAAAGCACAGTTTGTTTAATATTTTTGTTCTATTGTATTTATTTCTCTTTTCTTTGCAGGGTGGAAAATAACTGTATGTATACACTTGAAGTCAGAATTATTAGCCCTCCTGAATATTAGCAACCCTTTTCCAGCCCAATTTCTGTTTCATGGAAAGAAGATTTTTTTTTACTTATTTCTGAACATATTAGTTTTGATATTTCGTTTCTAATTACTGATTTCTTTTATCTTTGCTATGATGACAGCACATAATATTTGACTAGATATTTTTCAAAATACAAACATTCAGATTAAAGTGCAGTTCAAAGGCTTAATTAGGGTAATTAGGCAAGTCATTGTATAACAGTAGTTTCTTCTGCAGACAATCAAAATATTTATTGCTTAAGGGGGCTAATAATATTGAAGTTAAATTGGTTTCAAAATATTTAAACCTGCTTTTATTCTAGCTAAAATAAAATAAATAAGCCTAGAAGAAAAATATTATAGGAAATACTGTTAAAATTCCTTGCTCTGTTAAACATCATTTTGGGAAATATTTCTAAAAAAAAATTCTCAGGAGTGCTAATAATTTTGACTTTAACTGATAATGGTTTTGAATAATCGTGATTACAATTATGACCAAAATAATCGTTATTATGATTTTCCCAAAATCAAGCAGCCCTACTATTATATATGTATTTTCAAGTACTAAAAAAAATCAAAATCAAAACATGCTTAAAATTCCAACATAATAGTAAAAATAATTAAAATAAATAACTTTAAATAATTATTTAAATTTTGCTCACGCAATGGGCTTGTCCAACGCGTCGTAAAGGCAAAATCAAAACAAAAATGGCAGAGAAACGTAAATGCAGTGGTTCTTCAGAGGCGAAGAAAAAGATTAGACAAAGATTAGTTTTATTGAAGGCCAAGACAAGTTAAAAGTGATTAATTTATATTTTCTATACATATATATATAGACAGTAGAATGTGTGTGCGTGCGTGTGTATTTATATGGTGGGGGGGCTCCAAAGTTTGTATATGTTCATGGGGGGGGCCCCCAAAGAAAAAGGTTGGGAACCACTGGCTTAAAGGGGCTAATAATTTTGACCTTAAAATGTTGTTTAAAAAATTAAAAACTGCTTTCATTCTAGCCGAAATAAAACAAATAAGACTTTCTCCACAAGAAAAAATATTATCAGACATACTGTGAACATTTCCTGAATCTGTTCGACATCATTTGGGCAATATAAAAAAATAAATAAAATTCAAAGGGGGCGAATAATTCTGACTTCAACTGTACAGGAGGACTCTAAAGTGATATCCGATAGTGGGTGTCAGATTGTACTAGAAGCACTGCATTAAATTACAATTCCCTCAGTCATGTCTTGAGCATTTACTTTACCCCAGTATTTTCAATGGAGCTTCTGCGCTAGCCTGCCGATTCTGATTTTACGCTTGACCAACTAAATGAATGCCAAAGTTTATTTAACCGAATGTATTTTAATGAAATTACAACATCGATGCTGTGACAGAACTGTATAAAATGGAAAAAACAGGTCACCGGAAGTTTATCCAACGCAATCTCGCGGCAATTCGTAACTTTTTGATTTAGTGGCTAATTCGTATGAATTCGTACGATTTAATTCGTACAATTTAGTACGATTTGACGGTTGGGGTTAGGGGCAGTGGCATAGCGGACGGGCCCACAGAAGACGCACCGCGGGGAGGGGTGATTAGGGGGCCCCGCGTCATCGCGATTTTCAATAATTTTTTGTCTTTCCATCCGGAGCTCCTTCACGGGACTCCACACTTGTAAACAATCGCTACATTGGGTTCGCGCCATTCGCGCAGCTCTCGGTCCCGCCCAGACTTGTCAGCGCTACCAAGCCGACCAATCACAGAGCTTGCGCTACGCGTTGTTGCGACGTGTAGTTACATTTTTTGAGAGGTGCACATCAGCGACCGCGACGGCCACGGCGAAGGGTTATGCGTCAGCGCCGTAGCATACGCCGGTGTTTGACGCAGAAGTATAAATCAGCCTTTAGTTTGTGATCACTCCTCAGTTTGTGAAGGCTTCCCCGCGTTGTCGTTCAACCCTGCCTCCCTTCCCCGCTCCTCAATTTGTGACACCTCCCCCCATCATCAGGGGCCCAGTCAGTGATCCCTGCAGGGGGCCTCCGCATTTTGCGCTACGCCACTGGTTAGGGGTGGGGTTAGGTGCCACGCCTCCTTTTTAAAATCGTACATTTTCGTACGACTGTACGAATTAGCCACTACACTAGCAAAACGTAAAATATTTACGTTTCCTCGTGAGATCAGGCGTGTGTTACGGCCAGCTCGCTCCCGACCGTACCATAAAAAGGTATGTAATGAAAAAAACATTTATTAAAGGGAATAATAAAGTGTAAGAAACTGTCCAGGGATTTGAAATAAGTAAGAAATCTGATGAAATTCTCTCAACAAAATACAAAACAAAACATAATGTAGCAGTTTTACTCTGGTTGTGTGTGTTTTTCCAATAAGATGACAGCGACATTGGAGGTCTCAAGTTGCAAAAACACAGAGAGCACAATAATATGCCGAAAACGTCTCTCTCTTTTTCCACTCAGGCTCGTTAGCAGAGCGAGAGAGCATGCAACTAATTCAGTCAGCGGCGAATTCAACACCAGTTCCATTAATAATAGCCAACAAATATAAAAATAGGTAAAAGAAAATAAATACAAATAAATAGATCACAAAAATTAGCAGTAAAGAATAAACATTATAGTATACATCAGATAACTTGTAAAAGGAATATAATGTGTCACTGGTCTCTATATTAGTGAGCAATAGAATGAAAATAGTGTCAAATATCAGAAATAATACACAACCCTGCTGAAAAATCCAGCTTAAACCAGCCTACTCTGGTTGGCTGGTTTTAGCTGGTCAACCAGGCTGGTTTTAGAGGGGGTTTGGCCACTTCCAGGCTGGTTTCCAGCCATTTCCAGCCTGGTCTTAGGCTGGGAGATGACCAGCTAAAACCAGCTTGACCAGCCTAGCAGGCTGGGAGCCCAGCCAAAACCAGCTATGTCCAGCTTAAACCAGGCTGGTCAAGCTGGTTTTAGCTGGTCATTTTCCAGCCTGACCAGCTAAGACCAGGCTGGAAATGGCTGGAAACCAGCCTGGAAGTGGCCAAAACCCCTCTAAAACCAGCCTGGTCGACCAGCTAAAACCAGCCAACCAGCCTAGGCTGGTTTAAGCTGGATTTTTTTAGCAGGGATAAACTTTTAACACTATAAAATACATTTATATATGCAAAATTATATTGCTTTGCACACAGACCTCATTTTACACAACTTGTATAATTAGATTTCAAACATCACTTAACAAAACATAATAAACATACCTGCAAAAACACAGAGAGCACAATAATCTGCCGAAAACGTCTCTCTTTTTCCACTCTGCCAATTAGAAAGGAAAGTCACTTTAAGCACTCAAAATGTGATTATTAACATTCATCTTCGATACATCATAGTTTTATCACGTTTATACATCCACTGTCACATAAATTAACTCGGTGAACTCGCTTGAAAATCCTTACCAGGCTCGTTAGCAGAGCGAGAGAGCACGCAACTAATTCAGTCAGCGGCGAATTCAACACTGAAGATGGCGCTGCCTGCCCACAGACCGCATGAGTTGCTGTGTGCGCCACTAATATGTGCTCTCCATAAACATTTGCCAACATGGTTCCGCATAAAAAAAAACATCTCCATCAAAACTATATACAGTACATTATAATTAAGAAAAGAACATATAAAACAAAAGTAATTAAAAAGTAAAGTTTTGATGAAGTTCACTAATTATTTGCATTTGTATATTTTATACTTATTAGCTCAGCTACATAAGACGGCAACACAAACGAGTTGGAGCAAAATGACCTCTCTGTGGAATAGCGGTCCGCCAGAGGAAGTGCCGTTCTTCACCAAAAATTCAAATATATACATTCTCCACCCATAAATAAAACTAATTAATTGTGGCGTCACACTGCGAGGCCAGCGAAAGCTAAGAAAGAGAAGACAGGGTCGTAACACTAGCTTAGCATATATACCCTATTGTCACCATGATTCCCCTTTGCAAATCTTTAATATCATATTTATTTATCTGATCATTTGTATATGCTCTTATTCTAAGCAGAATGTAAAGCAGAAACCAAAGAATCTCTTTCCTGTGGTGTTCCCCAAGGTTTTGATCTGGGCCCATTGCTATCCCTGCTGAAAAATCCAGCTTAAACCAGCCTAGGCTGGTTGGCTGGTTTTAGCTGGTCGACCAGGCTTGTTTTAGAGGGGTTTTGGCCACTTCCAGGCTGGTTTACAGCCATTTCCAGCCTGGTCCTTAGCTGGTCAGGCTGGAAAATGACCTGCTAAATCCAGCTAAAACCAGCTTGACAAGCCTGGTTTAGGCTGGACATAGCTGGTTTTGGCTGGGCTCCCAGCCTGGCTAGGCTGGTCAAGCTGGTTTTAGCTGGTCATCTCCCAGCCTAACCAGCTAAGACCAGGCTGGACCTGGCTGGAAACCAGCCTGGAAATGGCCAAAAACCCTCTAAAACCAGCCTGGTCAACCAGCCAACCAGCCTAGGCTGGTTTAAGCTGGTTTTTTCAGTAGGGATTTGCTTTGTAATCGCTTCCACGTTGACAAATAATATGTACGTTCAAAGGTATTACCACTGTTATGGAGATATTCATTCATTTTCTCTCGGCTTAGTCCCTTTATTCATTAGGGGTTGCCACTGAGGAATGAACTGCCAACTTATCTTGCATATGTTTACACAGTGGAAGTCCTTGGGAAACACCCATACACTCTAACATGTGCACTCATACACTACAGCCATCTTAGTTCATCAATTCCCCTAAAGCGCATGTGTTTGGACTGCGAGGAAGCACCACACCAAGAGGACATGCAAACTCCACATAGAAACGCCAACTGACCCAGCCAGGACTCGAACCAGCAAGCTTCTTGCTTAGTTAGTACCACTAAGCCACCGTGCCTCCATTCCTTTGTATTATCTGATCGCTCTTTTACCTGCGTCGCTTATATTTCTTGTTACCCTGCTGAAAAAAACAGCTAAAACCAGCCTAAGCTGGTTGGCTTGTCTTAGCTGGTTTTAGCTGAAAGTAGGGTTTTAGCTGGTCTTCCAACCTGGCCAGGCTGGTCAAGCTGGTATGTCAGTCTGACCAGGCTGGTTTTAGCTGTTCTCTCAGCCTGGTCAAGCTGGTTTTAGCTGGTCTCCCATCCTGGTCAAGCTGGTCTCTCAATCTGACTTGGCTGGTTTTAGCTGAACTACCAGCCTGGCCAGGCTGGTCAATCTGGTTTCTCAATCTAACTAGGATGGTTTTAGCTGGTCTCCCAGCCTGGTCAAGCTGGTTTTAGCTGGTTTCCCAACCTGGCCAGACCGGTCAAGCTGGTATCTCAGTCTGACTAGGCTGGTTTTAGCTGGTCTCTCAGCCTGGTCAAGCTGGTTTTCGCTGGTCTCCCAGCCTGGCCTGGCTGGTCAAGCTGGTTTTAGCTGGTCTCCCATCCTGGTCAAGCTGGTCTCTCAATCTGACCAGGCTGGTTTTAGCTGGTCTCTCAGCCTGGTCAAGCTGGTCTCTCAATCTGACCAGGCTGGTTTTAGCTGGTCTCTCAGCCTGGTCAAGCTGGTTTTTGCTGGTCTCCCAGCCTGGCCAGGCTGGTTTTAGCTGGTCTCTCAGCCTGGCCAGGCTAGTTTTAGCTGGTCTCCCAGCCTGGGCAAGTTGGTTTTAGCTGGTCTCCCAGCCTGACCAGCTAAAATCAGCTAAGACCACCCCACCTGACCAACTAAGACCAGCCTGACCAGCTAAAACCAGTTAAGACCAGCCAGCTAAGACCAGCCTGACAAGCTAAAATCAGCCTGATCAACCAAGACCGGCTAAAAAGTGACCAAAATCCCTCTAAAACCAGCTTGACCCACTAAAACCAGCTAAGACCAACCTGACCAACTAAAAAGTGTCCAAAACCCCTCTAAAACCAGCTAAGACCAACCTGATCAACTAAGACCTGCTAAAAAGTGGCTAAAACCCCTCTAAAACCAGCCTGACCAGCTAAAACTAGCTACAACCAGCTAAGACCATCCTAAGACCAGCTAAAAAGTGGCCAAAACCCCTCTAAAACCAGCCTGACCAGCTAAGACTAGCTAGACCAGCTAAAACCAGCTAAGACCAACCTGACCAACTAAGACCAGCTAAAAAGTGGCCAAAACCCCTCTAAAACCAGCCTGACCAGCTAAAACCAGCTTGACCAACTAAGACCAGCTTGACCAGTTAAAACCAGCTAAGACCAACCTGACCAATTAAGACCAGCTAAAAAGTGGCCAAAACCCCTCTAAAACCAGCCTGATAAACCAGCCATGACCAGCCTGGGAAACAAGCTAAAACCAGCTTGGGTGACCAGCTAAAACCAGCCTGACCAGCTTAGGCTGGTTTAAGCAGTTTTTTTCAGTAGGGTATATATATATATATATGCAAATATTTTCTCCGCTCTACAGGAAAGAAACAAGGCCTGAGAAATGTCTTTGGACCCTCGTTTCAATTGACATCTATATAGCCGCCTTCTGTCGTCATCATTTTTCTCGCGAACATATCCTGGTCATTTCCCGCGTCTCTCTGATGGTGAACGTCCACCGCCACGAGCGGGCAAACACGGCCGGTGGCTGCCCTAATAAAAAGCTGTCACCGAGCCAGAAATAGATGAGATGTATAACCGTGGACGGGCCAGGTGCAGTGCGCATGAAGCCATCAGACGGAAAAACACATGTCAGCGGCGTTTCGCATAACGACACATGCATTATCAGCGATGAGAGACGGGCAGCGAGGTTAATAAAAGTCTCCCGTTCCCCATTTACAAGACTGGCATCTGTAATGATCAACTAAATGTGCATTGGAAAGGCTCACTGGACATGTGAAATGACTATAAGTTAGACTGCAGTTTTCAGGTCAAATGAATGCTGAAGGGCTGTGCGACATCCTTTTTCCCACTAATGATATTTACAGAGACGCATTATCAACGAATAACAGATTATTCTCCGACGGTTTTTGGCTCAACACCAAATAAACACCACAGAACGATTTAACAATGCTTACTGAGCATGTTTACCTCACATTTTCCCCCATACCTGTCAACATTGGTATGTGAAAATAAGGGATATGCCCACCATAATAAGGGATTCCTCCAACAGCCCAGTAATTTACCCAGTAAACTACTAAATATGTTTATTTGGAGCTGTTTCATTGTAAATGGTCAGTAATATGTGAATAAATATGTCAGTAATGTGAAAAGAAATAGTATACATTAGCAACAAATACATTCCCTGCTGAAAAATCCAGCTTAAACCAGCCTAGGCTGCTTGGCTGGCTTTAGCTGGTTGACCAGCCATTTTATAGGGGTTTTGGCCATTTCCAGGCTGGTTTCCAGCCATTTCCAGCCTGGTCTTAGCTGGTCAGGCTGGATAATGACCCGCCAAATCCAGCTAAAACCAGCTTGACCAGCCTGGTTTTAGCTGGATATAGCTGGTTTTGGCTGGACTCCCAGTTTGGCTAGGCTGGTCAAGCTGGTTTTAGCTGGTCATCTCCCAGCCTGACTAGCTAAGGCCAGGCTGGAAATGGCTGGAAACCAGCCTGGAAGTGGCCAAAACCCCTCTAAAACCAGCCTGGTCGACCAGCTAAAACCAGCCATCCAGCCTAGGCTGGTTTAAGCTGGATTTTTCAGCAGGGTTAGCAAACAGTTCAGCTTATAAAAATGAATAGCTGTTATATAATGAAATAGAATCAAGCTAAATCTCATTAGCCGTTTCTTCTCTGTATAACTTACACATTCTGATTAAAGAGCAACGGATGAATCTCTCATTTATTTAGATTTTTTTTATTACATTAAATAAGAGTTGCCACTTTAAAAATGGACACATCTTACTTTATTTATTTATTTATTTAATTATTTTATTAGAATATGCAAAAAGCAACCCAAGCTCATTCTGGAAACGTAGCCCCGCGGACGTTTCTGGGGACCGCGATTTACGTGGCCGGAGGTACGTAAGGCCGCGTTTAGTTTTTTTCGAGCGAACGCTGCAGGGCGGTGTGGCGCCGCTCCGCCCCTCCTCTTTGCGCTCGCCGGCCGACGGCTCGCCTCCGAGTGGAGGGCTTTCCCGATGCAACCAGTTTGTCCGCTTAGCTCACAGCGTTGCGTCGGCAGAGCGGAGGCCCCGGAGGAGGAGGAGGAGCCGGCCGCGGGGACGATGACCGGGATCGAGTCCAGGGAACAGCGGTTCCGGAAATCAGGTAAGACGAAAAACAGAATCCGAAAAATAAGGGCGAGAACGCGGCGGGATTCAAAAACGCGGTCGAAATCGAAGACGAGGGCTTTTGCTTTTTTTTTTTTCTGGACGGCTTTTGCGAACCGTCGCTCGGGTTTAGGGAAGGAGGAGGAGGAGGAGGAAGAGGAGGGGCGGCCGAGTCGGCTGATCCGGCGGCTTTTCGCACGAGAGCGGCGCGGATCCACGAAAACAAAAAACGCTCGAATACGTACCTCCTGAGACGTAAATCGCGGTCCGCAGAAACATCCGCAGGGCTACATTTCCACAATGAGCCCGGGTTGGCAAATCACAATAATAATACAAGAAAACATCATAAAAAAAAGAACAAAAACAAAGCAACAAAACAAAAACAATATAGTCAGGTACTGGTATGTGCGTGAGTGTGCGTGCATGTGTGTGTGTGTATGTTAGCATGTAAAGGTAACTTGGTGGACAGGTCAGAGTACATACGTAAGGAACAATAACAGTCAATAAATGAAGCAAGCACCACAGATATAAATAAAACATATAGAAAGAAACCGGTCAGTTGTAAGGAGTAACAACAATGCTTATTAATGTATGATAGTAAAAATAAAAGTAAAAAGAAAGAAAGGACAACAGTAATAATAACTGACAATACTAATAAATCACAAGCGCTACACCAACTACTACTACAGAAAGTTACTTATATTACAACTACTACTGCTGCTACTACAGCCACAACCACGGCTACTACTACTACTACTGATACTACTACAACAATGACTACCATTACTGATACTACTATAGCGTTTGCTACAACTAAGGGTGCTTTCACACCTGCCTTATTTAGTTCGATTGAATCGCACTAGAGTTCGTTTCCCCTTTTGGTGCGGTTGGTTTGGGCAGGTGAGAATGCAGCAATCGTACTGGAGTGCGCACCAAAAGTGGACCAAATAAGCGTACCGAGACCTGCTTGAAGAGGTGATCTCGGTACGCTTTCAAACGAATCCTGGAGCGGTTCGTTTGTGGTGAGAATATGATCCGTACTAAAACAGGTCCAACCGCTGAAAGCACTGCGCGTTTTGGACTAATCCAGCTGCCGTAGGCCGATGCGCTGTGCATTATGGGATATGGAGGAAAATATTTGTTGACAGCGCTTTACCAACAGAGAGAGAGAGAGAGAGGGGAAAACATTACCTGATGGATCGTTGGTAATATTTCCGCAAGATGACCATGTCGCAGTTTAGCTAAATTAATTCACGTCTCCTCCTGAAGTGACGAGCATTGCATTAAACACTGTTTTCCAGTCGCGGCCGCGCTTCATTTTCGTAATGTATAGTTTGTCTAAAGCAGGGATACAATCAGCCAGCGAAGTCGTCCCTCCAGAGTAAAAGGTTTTGTTTACCTGCGGGAGTTCACTGGCATTTTCCCGTACGTGAATTCTGACCAATCAATAAGCAGTTTAGGAAACATGTTCAACAACATCTGGCCAATGAGAGATGTGGATTTTGTCACATGACTGCTTTTTGGTTCGTTTCAACTGGTTCGGACCAAAGCCAGCAGTGTGGTGTGAAAACGACCCAAAGACGGCAGAAGATGCAACAATGTATCATTTATTACCCTTGGTCCCGACCAAATGAAGTAAACTACAGATGTGAAAGCACCCTAATACAACAACGTCTATTGCTACTACTACTACTACCGCAATCACTTCTACTACATCTACATCAACAACATCTACTACTGATATTACTACACCAACAACAACTACTACTACTGCTACTGCAACAACCACACCTTTACTACATCTGCTACTACTATACCAACGCCATCTACTACTACATGAACTATTACTTCAATAATCTCCGTAACAATAACTCAATAACAATAATTCAATAACAATCTAACGTTATAATGAAAGCATTCGTCAGTTTTCTTAACTTTTTATGCTCATTAAAGACAAAATTAGTTGTGTTTGAAAAAAAAAACACCAAGATCGAAATCTTTATATGTTATTATTATTAATTATGTGTGTTTAAACACGCACCCAAAAGCCAGACTTTCACTCCGCTTCGGATCACGTGTACAGAATCCGTTTGGGTAACAGCATCTGTTTATCACTATGGAGCGCGTCAGCTGACAGTCACGCACCATTATATGACTGTTTTGAGGATTGTGTAGGATGGGCGACGGCACCTGTAATCAAAAGGTAAGGGAATCACTCCGTATTTAATATCTGACCAGGCTGGTTTTAGCTGGTCTCCCAGCCTGACCAGCTAAAACCAGCTAAGACCAGCCAGCCTGACCAGCTAAAACCAGATAAGAACAGCCAGCTTGACTAGCTAAGACCAACCTGACAAGCTAAAACCAGCCTGGCCAACTAAGATCAGCTAAAAAGTTGCCAAATCCCTCTAAAACCAGCCTGACCCGTTAAAGCCAGCTAAGACCAACCTGACCAACTAAGACCAGCTAAAAAGCAGCCAAAACCCCTCTAAAACCAGCCTGACCAGCTAAAACCAGCTAAGACTAGTTTGACCAGCTAAAACTAGCTAAGACCAACCTAACTAAAAAGCAGCCAAAACTCCTTCAAAACCAGCCTGACTAGCTAAAACCAGCTTGACCAGCTGAAACCAGCAAAGACTAGTTTGACCAGCTAAAACCAACCAGACCAACTAAAACCAGCTAAAAAGTGGCCAAAACTCCTCCAAAACCAGCCTGACCAGCTAAAACCAGCCTGACCAACTAAGATCAGGTAAAAAGCAGCCAAAACCCCTCTAAAACCAGCCTGACAAGCTAAAACCAGCTAAGACTAGTTTGACCAGCTAAAACTAGCTAAGACCAACCTAACTAAAAAGCAGCCAAAACTCCTCCAAAACCAGCCTGACTAGCTAAAACCAGCTTGACCAGCTGAAACCAGCTAAGACTAGTTTGACCAGCTAAAACCAACCAGACCAACTAAAACCAGCTAAAAAGTGGCCAAAACTCCTCCAAAACCAGCCTGACCAGCTAAAACCAGCCTGACCAACTATGATCAGCTAAAAAGCAGCCAAAACCCCTCTAAAACCAGCCTGACCAGCTAAAACCAGCTAAGACTAGTTTGACCAGCTAAAACTAGCTAAGACCAACCTGACTAACTAAAAAGCAGCCAAAACTCCTCCAAAACCAGCCTGACTAGCTAAAACCAGCTTGACCAGCTGAAACCAGCTAAGACTAGTTTGACCAGCTAAAACCAACCAGACCAACTAAAACCAGCTAAAAAGTGGCCAAAACTCCTCCAAAACCAGCCTGACCAGCTAAAACCAGTCTGACCAGCTAAGACTAGTTTGACCAGCTAAAACTAGCTAAGACCAACCTGACTAACTAAAAAGCAGCCAAAACCAGCCTGACCAGCTAAAACCAGCTTGACCAGCTGAAACCAGCTAAGACTAGTTTGACCAGCTAAAACCAACCAGACCAACTAAAACCAGCTAAAAAGTGGCCAAAACTCCTCCAAAACCACCCTGACCAGCTAAAACCAGCCTGACCAGCTAAGACTAGTTTGACCAGCTAAAACTAGCTAAGACCAACCTGACTAACTAAAAAGCAGCCAAAACCAGCCTGACCAGCTAAAACCAGCTTGACCTGCTGAAACCAGCTAAGACTAGTTGGACCAGCTAAAACCAGCTAAGACCAACCCGACCAACTAAAACCAGCTAAAAGTGGCCAAAACTCATCTAAAACCAGCCTGACCAGCTAAAACCAGCTTGATCAACTAAAACCAGCTAAGACTAGTTTGACCAGCTAAAACCAGCTAAGACCAACCTGACCAATTAAGACCAGCTAAAAAGTGGCCAAAACCCCTCTAAAACCAGCCTGACAAATCAGCCATGACCAGCTTGGGTGACCAGCAAAAACCAGCCTGACCAGCTTTGGCTGGTTTAAGCTGTTTATTTCAGTAGGGTTTTAGGATGAAACACAGGTTTAGTGTGTTCTAAGAGTCTACTTAGGAGCAGACATAACAGTAAAGCACTTCATATAATTTCTTCTCAAAAATAAACATCCTAATTATTGTGACGTTGTACCAAATGTGGTTTTACCTCGCTGTGACATCATTTCTATTCTGATCCAAGGGTATCAAGGGTGTTAATATGCCAGGCAATAGCAGGATTGGTCGTAGTCACGGTTGATGTATCTGTCGTAATGACGCTCTTGTCCATGAAATGAGGTCAGAGGCTACAGCTGCTGTTCAGTGCTGTTAATACGGCTGACAAACACAGCCATCAGATCCATTACATTCACAGTCTGAAGAGGCAGGAGAGGATAGCTTGAGCTCGAGAGTGACTCATTTAATGTGGATAATTGTTGTGTGCATTTTGAAGACACGTTTTGTTTCACTCGCTTGGGAAAGTTTTCTTTTTATTTTAATTCCATTGCTCTTGTGTACTTCTCGGCTGTGTTTGAAAACTAAAGGACTGATACAAATACAACTCTTAAGCTACCATCACTTTCATTCATTCATTTTCTTTCCCGCTTAGTCCCATTATTAATCTGGGGTTGCCACAGCGGAATGAACCACCAACTTATCAAGCATATGATTTATGCAGCGGATGCCGGAAAGAGAAACTTTTATCAAATCCATTTTTAACCCTGCTGAAGTTTAATGGTTAATTCGTACGAGTTCAGTCGTACGAAAATGTACGATTTTAAAAAGGAGGTGTGGCACCCAACCCCACCCCTAACCCCAACCGTCATTAGGTGGTGGGCAAATCGTCCTAAATTGTACGAATTAGATTGTACGAATTCTTACGAAGTAGCCAATAAATTAAAAACTTTCGAACTGCTGTGAGATAGCATTGGATTTAGAAGCTTATACAGATTTTTACAAATGGTTTAGACAGCATAAATAGAAAAGAACTAGTTTATCTGAGTATCCAGCCTGATCTCACAAGGAAACGTAACTATTTTACGTTTTGTCAGTCTTAATGGTTAATTCGTAAAAGTTCAGTCGTACGAAAATGTACGATTTTAAAAAGAAAGCGTGGCACCCAACCCCACCCCTAACCCCAACCGTCCTTGGGTGATGGGCAAATCGTACTAAATTGTATGAATTAGATCGTTCGAATTTATACGACTTAACCGTTAAATTAAAAATGTACGAATTGCTGTGAGATTGCGTTGGATTTAGAAGCTCATACACATTTTTACAAATGGTTTAGACAGCATAAATAGAAAAGAACTAGTTTATCTGAGTATCCAGCCTGATCTCACAAGGAAACGTAACTATTTTACGTTTTGTCAGTCTTAATGGTTAATTCGTAAAAGTTCAGTCGTACGAAAATGTACGATTTTAAAAAGGAAGCGTGGCACCCAACCCCACCCCTAACCCCAACCGTCCTTGGGTGATGGGCAAATCGTACTAAATTGTATGAATTAGATCGTTCGAATTTATACGACTTAACCGTTAAATTAAAAATGTACGAATTGCTGTGAGATTGCGTTGGATTTAGAAGCTCATACACATTTTTACAAATGGTTTAGACAGCATAAATAGGAAGAGCTAGTTTATCTGAGTATCCAGCCTGATCTCACAAGGAAACGTAACTATTTTACGTTTTGTCAGTTTAATGGTTAATTCGTACAAGTTCAGTCGTACGAAAATGTACGATTTTAAAAAGGAAGCGTGGCACCCAACCCCACCCCTAACCCCAACCGTCCTTGGGTGATGGGCAAACCGTACTAAATTGTATAAATTAGATCGTACGAATTTATACGAGTTAACCGTTAAATTAAAAATTTACGAATTGCTGTGAGATGTGCTCATACACATTTTTACAAATGGTTTAGACAGCATAAATAGGAAGAGCTAGTTTATCTGAGTATCCAGCCTGATCTCACAAGGAAACGTAACTATTTTACTTTTTGTCAGTTTCGTGGTAAATTCGTAGGAATTTGTACAAATGTCGTACGAAAATCGTAAGATTTTAAATGACATGTATGGAACAAAATCAATGCCAAAAGTCTTGAATTAAAAAGCTTGTTGAATAGCACAAACTGAAAAAAATAATACACCGTATAAACAAGTTCTTGCATTTTAATGACTTGAATTCCAGGGTTTGTATTTTTAGGTCCTGAAATCTGTTTATTTAAGCTGTGAATATTTCAATGAAAAATATTTCAAACACGTTTTCATACTTAAAAATTCAATAATTCATATTCATTTTTCAGATTTCACTTACAAAATATTCAATACCCTTTAAAATACGATGTATAATATTCAAAAGGTCATTTTCAGTTCATTTTATTTCAGTTCAAATATTCGCTTGCATAAATTCAGTGGATCAAATTCGACTGTTAAAATTCAACATTACATCCGGGAACTGCAGGAGAAGCAATAGATTGCAGAGTGAAGATCGCCAGCTGCTCTAGCTTTCACCAGCAGGTGGAGATGGAATAATGTAAGATTTTTAACCCAGTAAACAGGCGAGAAAAGGCTAATAAAGGCACAAAAGTAGCATTTAATATTAATATCAATGCCTTGGACATTGTAAATAATAAAAAGTATGAGTAAAATGAGTAAATGAGGTTTTAGTCATCTATATTTGCCCTTATGTAACGGAAGCCAGCTGGTGAATCTCACTCCTCGGATCCAGCGACAGACGTTGTTCTGCAATCTTTAGCATCCTCGGAGCATTTGACTTCCATGCCATATATTATAACCTATCCCAATCCTGACATAGCTGCGTTTAAATAATAACTGAAGACGCTCATTTAATGCATTCGCACGTTATGTTAATTTTTTTTTTAACTACACGTCCCATCCATAACCAACCTTAAATCATATCTGAACTCTTTGTTTAACAGTTCCAAGTAAACTGTTTTGTGACATTCTCATAAAATCTCTCTGATTTTGAATATCCTTGTTCGTAATTGTTCTTAGTCCTGATCATATTCATCAAAAGACGGTTTATGTGCAAGTAACCGCACGGGAGCGAGCCGGCATGGAAGTCAAATGCTCCGAGGATGCTAAAGATTGCAGAACAACGTCTGTCGCTGGATCCGAGGAGTGAGATTTACACGATCACCAGCTGGCTTTCGTTACATAAGGGCAAATATAGATGACTAAAACCTCATTTAATCATTTTACTCATACTTTTTATTATTTACAATGTCCAAGGCATTGATATTAATAATAAATTCTACTTTTGTGCCTTTATTAGCTTTTTTCTCGCCTGTTTACTGGGTTAAAAATCTTACATTATTCCATCTCCACCTGCTGGTGAAAGCTAGAGCAGCTGGCGATCTTCACTCTGCAATCTATTGCTTCTCCTGCAGTTCCCGGATGTAATGTTGAATTTTAACAGTCGAATTTGATCCACTGAATTTATGCAAGCGAATATTTGAACTGAAATAAAATGAACTGAAAATGACCTTTTGAATATTATACATCGTATTTTTAAAGGGTATTGAATATTTTGTAAGTGAAATCTGAAAATATGAATTATTGAAGTTTTAAGTATGAAAACGTGTTCGAAATATTTTTCATTGAAATATTCTCAGCTTAAATAAACAGATTTCAGGACCTAAAAATACAAACTCTGGAATTCAAGTCATTAAAATGCAAGAACTTGTTAATATGGTGTATTATTTTTTTCAGTTTGTGCTATTCAACAAGCTTTTTAATTCAAGACTTTTGGCATTGATTTTGTTCCATAGACGTGGCACCCAACCCGCCACTACACCCATCTGTCATTGGGGGGTGAGTAAATCTTGCTTAATTGTGCACTGCAAATAAAAAAATTGTCATGTTTCTAGTCCAAATATCGAAAAATTCTTAAATCAAGAAGAATTTTTTAGTTTTAAGAAATAATGTCAAAACTAAGCGAGTTTTTCCTTAAAACAAGCTAAATAATCTGCCTTGTGCAGTGAAATAAGGGGTGAGTGAAATAATCTTATGTCAAAAGGAAAAACAAGATTGTTTTGTTTACCACATTGGCAGATTGGGTAAGCAAAGGAAGTGACATTTTTTAATGCAAAGCCGAGACATAAAAACGTAATATACACTGACAACATTCAGCAATGAACTGTGGTCGAACTGTGGAGACAAACAGCCAACATGCCAAGAAGCAGAATGTGCTTTATGTTCTCTATTGTTGTTTATGAGGGCATTAAAAACATGAGGAAAGTGTGAGTGTTGCAGATTTCTCTTTCTATTCAAGTGCAAATTGCTGCGCATCTATATTTAAAGGTGCTGTATGTAAGTTTCTGACTCCTCTAAGGCATAAAATAACCATAACGTGAACATTCTTGTTTATCTGAAAAGTCAGATATTCTGTGTCCTGACAGCACGCTATGTGATGAGAGTGATAAGCAAGACCCAGGAGCTAAGTTTTTGTTTTCATAAATCCACCAATGTGTACGCTTTTTGAGATCTCAAATTTCTCTCGTGAGTGTCATTCGCGACTGCAGTTCTCGCATAAATCCACCGGAGTCCGCTGTCGACTGACTAGCTTACTGACTGGCCAACCGACCGATCCCTCCACCCTTCCCTAAACCCAACCGACAGCATTTTAAAAAAGCACCGATTGACCAGTGCCCACCCACTTCCCTAAACCCAACCGACAGTGTTTTCAAAAGCAATCCAGAAAAAGAAAAGCCTTCGCCTGACTTTTACCACGTTTTCAGATTTCACCACATTCTCACCCTGTTATTTGTTTCTTTATTTTAGTTTTTGGCTTCTGTTTTTGTCTTACCTGCTTTCTGGAACCCCGTTGTGGCGGTCAACTACGATCTGCCTCTCAAGTCCGCCGACGTACATGTCAAGCTTCCGGGCAAACTGGTAACAGCGGAAAAGCCGTCCATACGGAGGTAAGCGGTCAGCTGGGAAGCGAGAAAAGAAACTGCGTCATACCGCCCCCTAGCGTTTGTTTTAAAGATGAAATACAGCCATACGTTCCTCTGGCTACATAATTCGCCCGAAACGTATATAGGGCTACGTTTTCATAAAGAGCCTATGTTGACTTTTGATGACGTATCCGCATCATGAGTTTCAAAAAAAGATCAATCCAAAAGTCATTTTGTAATTTTGGCTTCATTTGTGAATTGCGAGGATCGGAACAGATCGGGGTAACGGATCCGGCATGTTACCCGAGGATGGACAGGTGCATGCACGAAAGTTGAAAGCGGGGCGGGGTTGTCGCGGACAAAAGTGAAGAGGTTTGGGAAGTCGCAAAAGAAAGTTAAAGTGAACAGCGGACGGTGTAGGAGAGCAGTTGAGGAGACGGATCAGTAAACTGAGGTGCCATATCAGATTTCAGAGGTGCCGGATCCAGCATGTGTAGGCACAAATTAAGCCCTGACTCTAACCGAAGTGCTAGAAATTCAGTGTTTGTGTACTCAACTCGCTGTCTTTTTTTACTCAAGTTTTGGTCCAGTGTGATTGGCTGTTGTTATAACAATCATGCAAGCACTGATGTCAACACCTCATCTGAATCTAGGTTTAATAGGGTTAGAGGTTAGGGTTTACAAAACAAAACGGACTGAAAGACACAAAACTAAACCGAATACAAGGCATAAATAAATGAGGTAATGAAGCTACAACAAGCTACACACAAGGTACAGGTGAACACAATAAGCCTGTAATTTAAAACTTTGGGTTAGACATGTTCACCAAACGGCTGACTAATGGCCACTGCGACAAAAAAAATCCTTCCTCCGATGAAATTTTAGCAGTCTCCGAAGATTTGAAACACTTTCCTGCAGTATATCCTGTGACTACAGTCGAAGCAGGAACTATTTGGAGCAACAAACCTGATGACGAAACTAGAACGACAATGTCAAACCACCTCAGGGAAAATCTTAAAATAATTCCGACGGACCAATGTTCTGGAGTGATTCGTTTACAATTCTGATATGTTCAATGACACGTTCAATGTATCTTAATAAACTCCTAATGTGCTGCTTATTAATAGTTAGTAAGATAGTAGTTACGTTTTTAGGTATTGTTAGTCTTAGGGATGTAGAATAAAAATTATAAAGTGGGTAGCTCCATGTTTAATACGGCATTAAAACATGTCAGTGATGCAAATTGATTTGATGTTAAAACCTTGACGTCTATTCGACATCCCAACACTGATGCCCTTTCGACCACCAAAATAAAAGCGCAAAAATTATAACACGATAGGTTTAATTAATCCTATACTTCATTTTTTCATTCCCTATTAATGTGTTTGTGCAGGATCTATGCAAGTTTTTCGAGTTTAAAGTTGAAATATATGCCACACAGTTCCAGCAAGTGCACTTCCAGTAAAAAGACGAGCCCTGACTCTAACCGAAGTGCTAGAAATTCAGTGTTTGTGTACTCAACTCGCTGTCTTTTTTACTCGCGTTTTGGTCCAGTGTGATTGGCTGTTGTTATAACAATCATGCAAGCACTGATGTCAACACCTCATCTGAATCTAGTGTAAGTTTAATAGGGTTAGAGGTTAGGGTTTACAAAACAAAACAGACTGAAAGACACAAAACTGAACCGAATACAAGGCATAAATAAATGAGGTAATGAAGCTAAAACAAGCTGCACACAAGGTACAGGTGAACACAATAAGCCTGTAATGTAAAACTTCGGGTTAGACAACGGCTGATTAATAGCCATTGCGACAAAAAATTCCTTCCTCCGATGAAATTTTAGCAGTCTCCGAAGATTTGAAACTCCTTCCTGCAGTGTTTCCTGTGACTACAGTCAAAGCAGGAACTATTTGGAGCAACAAACCTGATGGCGAAACTAGGACGACAATGTCAAACCACCTCAGGGAAAATCTTAAAATAATTCAGACGGACCAATGAGGAGTGATTCGTTTACAATTCTGATATGTTCAATGACACGTTCAACGTACCTTAATAAACTCCTAATTTGCTGCTAATTAATAGTTAGTAAGATAGTAGTTACGTTTTTAGGTATTGTTAGTCCTAGGGATGTAGAATAAAATTATAAAGTGGGTAGCTCCATGTTTAATACGGCATCAAAACATGTCAGTGATGCAAATTGATTTGATGTTAAAACCTTGACGTCTATTCGACATCCCAACACTGATGCCCTTTCGACCACCAAAATAAAAGCGCTAAAAGTATAACAGTATCGGTTTAAATAATCCTATACTTCATTTTTTCATTCGCTATTAATGTGTTTGTGCAGGATCTATGCAAGTTTTTCGAGTTTAAAGTTGAAATATATGCCACACAGTTCCAGCAAGTGCACTTCCAGTAAAAAGACGAGCCCTAAAGACTAAACAGCACGCCACACATCCAGTTCATTAGGTTGAAATGCATCAGGCATTTTCCATGAAGAGAATTTTACCACGTGAAAACTCATGCCCAGTGAACTTAAGCTATCCTCATGTCCAGGGGCAGCCGTTCCTGTGTGGATCAAATAAGGGGGTTGACGTGCCACATTCGGGGCAATGTTTTAACATGTCCAGGGGGCGTATCAACATCATCAACATATCAACATTTTAGGGGCACGCCACCGATGCCGTAATTCAGATAACACTTGCGCGTCCGTGTCTGTTATGCTGATGCTTTTTCCACTTATTTTGACACATTTGACACTCTCGGTTTATTTTCGGTCCGTGACTCATGAAAGCGAACGCTCTTCAGACATGAAATCAGGGGACATTACATGTATACCATTTTACAGCGGTCGCAGCCGTAATTATTTCCAGCACTCTGCTTGTGGCATCACAGCAGCGCTTTTGTAACAACACTTGCTTGTGTGATGTTGCTGTAATAACATACGAGCTGAAATCTATATTTATGTAGTGAAGATCAAAAATAGATTGTTCGCTTTTTTTCTTCGCCATTTAATTATTTTAAATTGCCTGGAAAGCAGAAAGAATAATGATTATTACAACAATTTTCTAAAGATCACATCAGTAGGTCAGAAAATTCAGCCCGATCTTACGAGGACACGTAAGTATTTTACGTTTTGACAGTTTAGTGGCTAATTCGTACGAGTTCAGTCGTACGAAAATTGTAAAAGGGAGGCGAGGCACCCAACCCCACCCCTAACCCCAACCATCATTGGGTGATGAGCAAATCGTGCTAAATTGTATGAATAAGATCGTATGAATTTATACGAATTAAATCAAAAAGTTACGAATTGCCGTGAGATTTTGTTTGAAAATAAGTCAATCCAGAGATCTAAAAGCTACTAGTCTCTTACATCTCTTTTTTTTGGGGGGTTTCACAGTTCACTGATAACAGTTTGTTTGTTATCCATATCTTTAGGCACTTTAGAGAACCGTATTATATTTACCAAAATGTGACGTATACCAGAGTCCCTTTCAAGCAGAGTTCACTCTGCGGCCATATAAACCGGGGGAATCCTGAAATCTGGAAAACTGCTCGCTGAACTTACAATTAAAGGGCACCTATGATGAAAGTCATCTTTTAGGAGCTGCTTGGACTGAACTATGTGTAGGTTTAGTGCGTCCATAGTCATATAAGGGAGCTTTAAAGACAATAAGTCTCGTTTTTTTTTATTTTTCGTTAAAATCAGTATCCTATCAAAATCCCTCCCATTTTTGACAGTTTAGTGGCTAATTCGTTCGAGTTCAGTCGTACGAAAATTGTAAAAGGGAGGCGAGGCACCCAACCCCACCCCTAACCCCAACCATCATTGGGTGATGAGCAAATCTTTCTAAATTGTATGAATTAGATCGTATGAATTTATACGAATTAAATCAAAAAGTTACGAATTGCCGTGAGATTTTGTTTGAAAATTAGTCAATCCAGAGATCTAAAAGCTACTAATCTCTTACCTCTCTTTTTTTGGGGGGGGTTTCACAGTTCACTGATAGTAGTTTGTTTGTTATCCATATCTTTAGGCACTTTAGAGAACCGTATTATATTTACCAAAATTTGACGTATACCAGAGTCCCTTTCAAGCAGAGTTCACTCTGCGGCCATATAAACCGGGGGAATCCTGAAATCTGGAAAACTGCTCGCTGAACTTACAATTAAAGGGCACCTATGATGAAAGTCATCTTTTAGGAGCTGCTTGGACAGAACTATGTGTAGGTTTAGTCCGTCCATAGTCATATTAGAGGGCTTTAAAGACAATAAGTCTCGTTTTTTTTTTCGTTAAAATCAGTATCCTATCAAAATCCCTACCATTTTTAACAGTTTAGTGGCTAATTCGTACGAGTTCAGTCGTACGAAAATTGTAAAAGGGAGGCGAGGCACCCAACCCCACCCTTAACCCCAATTATCATTGGGTGATTAGCAAATCGTACTAAATTGTATGAATTAGATCGTACGAATTCATACGAATTAGCCACTAAATCCAAAAGTTACGAATTGCCGTGAGATTTTGTTTGAAAATTACTCAATCCAGAAAATTAAAAGCTACTAGTCAGTTTACATCTCTTTTTTATTTTTTTAGGTTTCCCAGTTCACTGATAACAGTTTGTTTGTTATCCATATCTTTAGGCACTTTAGAGAACCGTATTATATTTACCAAAATGTGACGTATACCAGAGTCCCTTTCAAGCAGAGTTCACTCCACGGCCATATAAACCGGGGGAATCCTGAAATCTGGAAAACTGCTCGCTGAACTTACAATTAAAGGGCACCTATGATGAAAGTCATCTTTTAGGAGCTGCTTGGACAGAACTATGTGTAGGTTTAGTGCGTCCATAGTCATATAAGGGAGCTTTAAAGACAATAAGTCTCGTTTTTTTTTATTTTTCGTTAAAATCAGTATCCTATCAAAATCCCTCCCATTTTTGACAGTTTAGTGGCTAATTCGTTCGAGTTCAGTCGTACGAAAATTGTAAAAGGGAGGCGAGGCACCCAACCCCACCCCTAACCCCAACCATCATTGGGTGATGAGCAAATCTTACTAAATTGTATGAATTAGATCGTATGAATTTATACGAATTAAATCAAAAAGTTACGAATTGCCGTGAGATTTTGTTTGAAAATTAGTCAATCCAGAGATCTAAAAGCTACTAATCTCTTACCTCTCTTTTTTTGGGGGGGGTTTCACAGTTCACTGATAGTAGTTTGTTTGTTATCCATATCTTTAGGCACTTTAGAGAACCGTATTATATTTACCAAAATTTGACGTATACCAGAGTCCCTTTCAAGCAGAGTTCACTCTGCGGCCATATAAACCGGGGGAATCCTGAAATCTGGAAAACTGCTCGCTGAACTTACAATTAAAGGGCACCTATGATGAAAGTCATCTTTTAGGAGCTGCTTGGACAGAACTATGTGTAGGTTTAGTCCGTCCATAGTCATATTAGAGGGCTTTAAAGACAATAAGTCTCGTTTTTTTTTTCGTTAAAATCAGTATCCTATCAAAATCCCTACCATTTTTAACAGTTTAGTGGCTAATTCGTACGAGTTCAGTCGTACGAAAATTGTAAAAGGGAGGCGAGGCACCCAACCCCACCCTTAACCCCAATTATCATTGGGTGATTAGCAAATCGTACTAAATTGTATGAATTAGATCGTACGAATTCATACGAATTAGCCACTAAATCCAAAAGTTACGAATTGCCGTGAGATTTTGTTTGAAAATTACTCAATCCAGAAAATTAAAAGCTACTAGTCAGTTTACATCTCTTTTTTATTTTTTTAGGTTTCCCAGTTCACTGATAACAGTTTGTTTGTTATCCATATCTTTAGGCACTTTAGAGAACCGTATTATATTTACCAAAATGTGACGTATACCAGAGTCCCTTTCAAGCAGAGTTCACTCTGCGGCCATATAAACAGGGGGGAATCCTGAAATCTGGAAAACTGCTCGCTGAACTTACAATTAAAGGGCACCTATGATGAAAGTCTTCTTGTAGGAGCTGCTTGGACAGAACTATGTGTAGGTTTAGTGCGTCCATAGCAAGCGGCAACCTCCCGCTCTCCCTCAGGAAGCCAATACGGAAGTAACTAAAACTGCAATTCATCTGAAATTCCGCTAGTCGTGGCCGCTCCTGGCTCCAAAACAGAGCAAATTTCAATTGAGCCCACTGTTAGAATGAACAACTTTACAGCAGAAAAAAAGGTGTTTACAGCCTGGAACAAAAAAAGATTTTGGTTAATACAGCCAATATTACCCTTCATGACAACTGTGAGGGGTGTGAATTTTTTTATAACTCATCCGTTTCCTTTATATTAAGTTATATTAAGTTTGCATAATTAAGGGCGTGGCCACTTGAGTGACAGTTAGGTCTCATTGGTCGCCGTCACGTCACCTCAGCTGAATCCTGCAGATTAGCCACTGAACTCGGCATATTTATCGTATTTCTGTGTTGTTTTATGTGGCTTTACACAGTCAACTGCCTTTTGGACTTGTTTCCTACAATTATTAGATGGCATGGCATGCTGAGTGCACTTAATTGTGCTTACAAACCATTCACGTGGCCTCCGTTCCCCATGTGAGTAAAGTTATATACTTATATACCATCTCTATACATGTATTTGTTTTATTTAAGATCATTTATCGTTTATATTTATATTTAGAGCTGTAATGCACTGCAGAATCTGACGAATTGATTAGCTGTAGGCTCTAGAACAGTCATCTGAAGCGTTGTCATACAGTGTTATGCTGGATTTCATCAATAGTCTTGCATTAACTAACACAGACTATATCTGAAGTGTTTGGAAGTAATTCGTATTTTCCTCCTGTTGAAAAACGTCATAAGAACAATGTTTAGTGGCTCAAAACACTTTATTGATATAGTATACAACCAAGCACAAGTGGTCAGAATACAAACGAGTCGCAGGTGATAAAGTATTAAGCATTTCTCCCAAAGTAAAGTGTGTCTGATTCAGGTCCAAGCAAAATGCCAGCAGGTGTCTGTAGCTCCGCTCACTCTCCGCCTCTTTGCCCTTGTTTGGTATCCCGCCGTGGGTGTGATGACGCGCGAACAAAATAGCGACGGTTGGCCACGCCTACTTGTGGCTTCTTTTGCGCCCTTTAGAAACCTATGGGTGACGTCACGGATACTACGTCCATATATTTTACGGTCTATGGTCCATAGTCATATAAGGGGGCTTTAAAGAGAATAAGTCTTTTTAAAAGACAATAAGTTTTTTTTTTTTTCGTTAAAATCAGTATCCAATCAAAATCCCTCCCATTTTGAGGCCGACCGCAACGTAATGTAGGAGTGCGGTTTCCTCACCCACCGAATTGATTGACAGCCGCGTATTAACATGTGTCTGTAATAACTCGTAGAATAATATGAACAAGACAGGTCTGAAAAGATCTGTTCAGCGCTCTGTGATCATCAATCATCGTCAAATGAGTTTTAAAACGTTTAAAAACGTTTGCATGATTGTAATAAAGTAAGTTAAAGACAGTAAAATTTGTGGACGTTAAATCAGGTTTATTTGGTACATTAACATAACAGATATCCATACAACGATGTATATAAACTTTGTTACGACATTGTATGTGACTCATCGTTGCAGAAAGGCTTGAATTAACTCCGCAACAAGTACATCGAACGATCATTGGGGAAGTTCTTACTGTAGTATATGAGATTGGCTTCCTTCATGTCTGTCACTCTGCTGTTTATCTGACGCAGCGGGAGACCGAGACACGCACATTCTCACGTTCATTTCATCAGTAGTAACTCCAAACGTGAGCGTGATACCTGGCGTACGTGAAGTTTTTGTGCATACACAGTGTTGACACATGAGGCCCCAGGTGATTTTCTCCTTTCCATGTATTTATTCACTTATTTATTATTAATAACTGCCTGATATCTGCTCGTCTTTCAAAATTAAATCGACTAATAGCTAAAAACTAGAGAGCAAGCCTTCACTCACCCTGCCATCAAACATTCCTTTATCAAATTTTTTCGCAGAGTCTTCTTTTTTGGGTCTTCCTGTTCACTAACAGTTTGTGAGAATCACATTTAAGGAACAAATGTTTACAGCCTTCTAAGATCAACGAAATGCAACTGAGCTCGCTATTTTCCATGTGCTTTCCTGTAGTTTGTCATTTGTGCAGTGAAGCCATGAACCAGCTAAGATTAGCTTAGCGATAGTGCTGCATTCATTAATCAGTTACATGTTATCCACAAAAGAGTACACAAATTTGCTTCTTTTCCACTAATAGGCCGAACAGTTCGGTTTGTTCAACCCTCTCGTTCCACGCAGATCCAGGACAGTTAGCACAGAAATGGCTCTCTGGAATGTAATACAAATGCATCAGTCATTGCATCGGTACTGTAAGTATAATATAAACAGTCAATATAGGGTCTGTAACAAACTTAACACTCCTACATATTTAGTTTTTAGTATTTTATTTTCAGATATGGCTTATGTTACAAAACCCTGCTAAAAAAAACAGCACAAACCAGCCTAGGCTGGTTTTAGCTGGCCAACCAGCCTGGTTTTAGAGGGGTTTTGGCCATTTCCAGGCTGGTTTCCAGCCATTTCCAGCCTTGTCTTAGCTGGTCAAGCTGGGAGATAACCAGCTAAAACCAGCTAAAACCAGCTATGTCCAGCTTAAACCAGGCTGGTTTTAGCTGGTCATTTTCCAGCCTGACTAGAAGCCCCTCTAAAACCAGGCTGGTCAACCAGCTTAGGCTGGTTTACGCTGTTTTTTTTTTCAGCAGAGGAACTGACTCCTAAACCCTTTATGCCTTCAATACTATCACTCCATAGGGAAAACCTTTTGAAGGGATTAAGGATGAGCCCTTCCAGATGGACAACAAGACTGTCTTGCTGTGTGTGTCCCAATTTGCATTCTATCCATCCTAAATAATATTGGAAAATATAATTAGTATGTCCCAAACCATATGACTGAAAAGAGTAAGTTAAAGGTTCCCAGACGCTCTACTATTTCTGGTAGAAATTCGAATTGTAGAAGCATCCGTACTCTAAACGCTGATATTGCCCACATATACATTGCGTGTTGGATGTGAATTCGATTAGAACTGCATACTCGGTTAAAAAGTGTCAGCAAACTACGAAAATGACAGACACACGAGTCGAACCGTGAAGTAGAGGCTTTGGTAAAGTTATTTGAATGATTGTTAATTAATATCTAGCCAACTGGCAAATGTTTAAATCACATTTCCCTGCTGAAAATCCAGCTTATACCAGCCTAGGCTGGTTGGCTGGTTTAAGCTGGTCGACCAGGCTGGTTTTAGAGGGGTTTTGGTAATTTCCAGGCTGGTTTCCAGTCAATTCCAGCCTGGTCTTAGCTGGTCAGGCTGGAAAATGACCAGCTAAATCCAGCTAAAACCAGCTTGACCAGCCTGGTTTAAGCTGGACATAGCTAGTTTTGGCTGGGCTCCCAGCCTGGCTAGGCTGGTCAAGCTGGTTTTAGCTGGTCATCTCCCAGCCAGACCAGGCTGGAAATGGCTGGAAACCAGCCTGGAAGTGGCCAAAACCCCTCTAAAACCAGCCAACCAGCCTAGACTGGTTTAAGCTGTTTTTTTTCAGTAGGGTTGCCATGTTATTTCATCTACTACTACAATGTGAACTCATATGAAGTCGTGGACAATACTTCTGCAAAGACATGAGGAGATCTCTGCATGAAAGACTAGCGAATGGCAATAACCTGGAAATATTTCATATCAAATAAATATTTGGTTTCAAGTAATGTGGATGATGTGTCGAGATGATTGACAAACTAAGCAACATATCGTTAATGCGGGAAGTATGTACTTTTTCTTCACAAAAAAAAGTACTTCAAAGTATTTGGGACGCAGCTAATGCGTAGCGCAAACCGTTTGACCCTCAATGCTTCCTGTAGTCAGCTGAAAGTGGGTAAACACGGAAGTCAGTTCGCTCTAAATATAGCTGCTCTTTATACCTCTGTTTTTATTTAATATGTTTATATGAGAGACAAAAAACAAGATCGATAAAAAGATCGAAAAAATTGAGCATTTCGATAGTTTGAGTCGAGCATTTCGTTCGTTGTTCCTATCTGTAAACAGATCTCCATGTGCTGAAGTTCAATGGCTTCAGAGAAACAAGTCAAGTTCGTGATTGTAGGTGGAGGAATCGCAGGTGTCACTTGTGCAGAACAGGTAAGAAACCATCGATTAATATATCATTAAACCTTTATTTCGATGCTCTATCTTAGTCATTCTGCCGACTTGAAGTAACTTTGCAAGTACGACAAATAGTCGTTAAATTATTGATAGATTAACGTTAGTATTTGGTACTTTGACGGTCCCAAACACACATTTCACTGACTCCAAGTGAATTTACATGTTAATTTAATACATTGTTAAAGAAATAGTATGTTGTTGTTAAATAACTTAGTCATTGAATGTCTAAAGGGCATCATAAATTAAAATGTAAACAAAATAACTGCCCACGTGAAGAAAATACCATGGTATTTTACTGTAAATAGTGTTTTTAACCATACATAGTAAAGTATGTATTACTGATATATTGTTTAGAACTCTTTGTTGACATTAGTATGATGCAGCATACTATTGTCGATTATACCTAATAAATAGTAGTATACTTGAGATTTACTACAGTAAACTGTGCTGTTACAGTAGTTGAATGTAAATTGTTGATGAAAACTTCATTATTGGGTAATTTGTTTACGTTAATTTTGTTGTTGCACTCTTTGCTGAAAAATCCAGCTTAAACCAGCCTATTCTGGTTGGCTGGTTTTAGCTGGTTGACCAGCCTGGTTTTAGAGGGGTTTCCAGGCTAGTTTCAAGCCATTTCCAGCCTGGTTTTAGCCGGTCTGGCTGGAAAATGACCAGCTAAATCCAGCTAAAACCAGCTTGACCAGCCTGGTTTAAGCTGGACATAGCTGGTTTTGGCTGGACTCTCAGCTTGGCTAAGCTGGTTTTAGCTGGTCCTCTCCCAGCCTAACCAGCTAAGACCAGGCTGGAAACCAGCCTGGAAGTGGCCGAAACCCCTCTAAAACCAGCCTGGTCGACATAGCAACTATAGAATTACCACAACAGGTTAATTCTTTCCTATAGTATGACTCAAAAGCAATGGTATTTTTGGTTTATGCTGGTATACCAGTATAAAAACTGGTCTTTTATATACTGTTATTATTTTGCCGGTTCATTCCGCTGTGGCGACCGAAGATTAATAAAGGGACGAAGCCGAAAAGAAAATGAATGAATGAATTTTTAAAAAATTAATTAATTTATTTATTTCTACAGATCGCATCACAGTTCCCATCAGATGAAGTTTGTCTTCTTACAGCTTCTCCTTTAGTGAAGAAGGTTACCAATTTCAGACAGGTTTGATGTTTTATATGAATCATGATCATTTTGACGTTTCAGTACAGTAATGTTACAAATGTAGAAATGTTACAAATAAATTGGATACAGATTAGAAGAATGTAAAAAATATATATAAATAGAAAAAATTAAATAAAAGTCTTGATATTGTTTTTCCATGCAGATTTCTAAAACCTTGGAAGAATTTGATATTGAAGAACAGCCGTCCCATGTTTTAGAGGAAAAGTATCCCAACC
>NC_133179.1:72342500-72372500 GCF_049306965.1 Danio rerio | reverse complement strand
TGTGATGTCATGTCATTTGTTTTTTGATTATCAGGTTGCTGTAGACCTAGTTATAATCATATTTATACAACATAGTTATAATGATATTTATACATGATCAACCTAGTGTTACTTTCTCCGCTTCAGTGATGTCCAGCGGCGGAATAACAGCTCGTTAATTCATGCTCGTGCAGATGATGAGACGGACGAAAGTAACCAATGTATGCCATTCTTGTACTTATTTTCGTGTTGTCAGATTCACAGTGCAAACAGCTCCCGGTAGGAATAACTCGAGTGAACAGAAAACAAAGCCGATTAAAACTTTCTTCCTCTGCTCAGCTGCACAGCACACAGCGAGCTCACATCATCCAGCATGCGTGTCGAACTACACTACCCACAATACACTTCGCTATGGACTACAAATCCCGTAAATATTCTATTCCCCCTCTCCTACAACACTAGTGTGCAACTTAAGCAAAACTGATACTAAAATTGTTTTACATTTGCTTTTGTAGTTCGGGCCTAAATAAATGTTTGTTGCCGTTTTTAATCGTTTTAAGTTCATTTGAATGACTATATATAAACCATTTGACATTATTAACGCATTTATTGGGTAAAATTGCTACTTTTTACTGTCATTCAATGTGTTTAGGTCATTATCAATGCACTGTCACTTTAATTGAGCGTGAGCAGCACGGCAAAAATAGACCCAGCGCCGAAACTATCGCTGCACTGCTGCTTCGGCGACGCTCACGCTCACGCTTCGGCGACGCTCACGCTCACGGTATGAAAGCTCTAATCTGTTAACATGGACGCCGAAAACACACGCGCTGCTCACGCTCTGCTCACGCGCCGCTGACGCTTGCGGTGTGAAACAGGCGTAACGCTTGTTGACTGACGTCAGCTAGTCGCGCTGCGCTGCGCAGACCACATGGCTTTTGACCTGAACTACATGGCAGCTTACACACGAATGAAACTGCACTCGCATAGTCGCAGTATTGATGTTAGTCTGAACGTTATTTTTTATGTCAGCGTCATTGATTCACATGATCTTTAAATCGTCAAACAGATGTCAGCCAGTTAGATCATCACGCCATGCAATGTATGCATTAATTTTGCACTAAATATACGTTATTGTTACATTCTTAGTAGTACGAGCCACAATCAATGTGTTGACTGCATTCATTTTGCACTAAAATTAGCCCGGATGCTAATGTTGCATTACCAGTTAAACTCTGTGGACCCCGTACCGAGTCCATGGCGTCATCGACTTTCGCTTTAAGATTTTTAAATTTTTTTTTTTTTAAGATTTAAAGGGCTAGCGTTGCACCAGACCCCCGTAAGTAGTTTCGTTTGAAAGTGTAGAATCTATATCTTATGCACATATGCCTCACTTTGGTTTTTATTCTACTGTATAAAAGTTATTTACACTTAAATACACAGAATTTTGGATACCCGAGCTGAGTATTGAACATTGGTTTATTTTCATGTGGTTCATATATGACGCATGTACAAGTTATAGCTCAAATGAAAGCTCTTGCCGGTGCTCATACGGTTCCAACATTCTTTTTACTGAATTATATTCACATATCAAACAGTTGTCGAATGAATCGCGGTGTTTCCATGGTGCAGAAGTGAAAACAGTACATTTATGATCAATAAGCAGCCCCAGATAGCAGCTGTCATCTCTCACCTTATGCTGTGCCCATCAGCACCATTCTCCTCTGTTTTTGAGGTGATGTGCATAAGTAATCCTTTTATATGTCTGACGTGCTCCAAACACAGTGAATTATGTTTGATCAAACAAAAGAATAGTGAAATATGAAAACAATGATCGCTCCCTGTGGCTTGTACAGCACCTCGCATCAGTTGGAAAACAATAATTTTTGCATAGATTATGGTGGAGACATTTTTATTTTTGCCTATGATTACAGACATGTGCAGGAACCACCGACATTAATTACAGCACGCTAGACCACACACAACCTAAAAGGTACACTTTTAAAATTGAGTTTATAATAAAAAAGTACAAAAAGCGCCTCTTTTTTAGGTGTTTATTATAACACAGACAACATATACAGATATTTTACACACTTTCAACTGTGTTTTATGAAAATTCAAAGGGTTTTCTTTAAAATTATACCAAATTTTTGCATTTACACCTCTGCATGTGGAGTTGGGAAGCTTTTAAATTTAGGTAGGCAAAATCCAGGCGGAAATCCCCAAATAGCAGCAGAGTTTAACTGGTTAACGAAATGAAACAGTGTTGACAATGCATTAGTTTTCCACTAACATTAGTCATTGGTAACGTTGAATTGTTTTTGCAAACAGCACCTGTATATGAATTTCCTGCAAATAAATATGAAATTGTGGCATGTTGCATAATATTGGCGTCTTGTGTCTTATTGATGATAGTTAATAACACAAAAGTCGACTTCCAAAAATCTGAAGCGGTTCCACCCCAGTCAATTGAGCTAATTCCTTAGCCCACATACTATATCATTTTATTTCCAATGTTGGGTAAAGTTACTTCTGAAAGTATTATATTAAATTACTGAGTAAGTTACTGCTATTTCTGCGTTTCTTGCATTTGAATTTTAAATAGGAATATTAACTAATTTTTTAGCAGGAAATCAGCTGAATGAAAGTGAGTGAGGATAGGATTCAGGTTATAATATATTTTTTAAGTAACTTTACCCAACAGTAGCTTCAAAACCACTTTGTTTTTTAACTAATTTTCCCTCTCGTTTAGCTTTGCCTGTCGTTTAGCTTTGCCTGTCATTTATCTTTCACTCTCGTTTAGCTTTCCCCACTCGTTTAGCTTTCCTTCTCGTTTAGCTTTCCCTCTCGTTTAGCTTTCCCTCTCGTTTAGCTTTCCCTCTCGTTTAGCTTTCCCTCTCGTTTAGCTTTCCCTCTCGTTTAGCTTTCCCTCTCGTTTAGCTTTCCCTCTCGTTTAGCTTTCCCTCTCGTTTAGCTTTCCCTCTCGTTTAGCTTTCCCTCTCGTTTAGCTTTGCCTGTCGTTTAGCTTTCCCTGTCACTTTGCTTTCCCTCTAGTTTAGCTTTCCCTCTCGTTTAGCTTTCCCTCTCGTTTAGCTTTCTCTCTCGTTTAGCTTTCCCTCTCGTTTAGCTTTCCCTCTCGTTTAGCTTTCCCTCTCGTTTAGCTTTCCCTCTCGTTTAGCTTTGCCTGTCGTTTAGCTTTCCCTGTCACTTTGCTTTCCCTCTAGTTTAGCTTTCCCTCTCGTTTAGCTTTCCCTCTCGTTTAGCTTTCCCTCTCGTTTAGCTTTCCCTCTCGTTTAGCTTTCCCTCTCGTTTAGCTTTCCCTCTCGTTTAGCTTTCCCTCTCGTTTAGCTTTCCCTCTCGTTTAGCTTTGCCTGTCGTTTAGCTTTCCCTGTCACTTTGCTTTCCCTCTCGTTTAGCTTTCCCTCTCGTTTAGCTTTCCCTCTCGTTTAGCCTTCCCTCTCGTTTAGCTTTCCCTCTCGTTTAGCTTTCCCTCTCGTTTAGCTTTCCCTCTCGTTTAGCTTTCCCTCTCGTTTAGCTTTCCCTCTCGTTTAGCTTTCCCTCTCGTTTAGCTTTCCCTCTCGTTTAGCTTTCCCTCTCGTTTAGCTTTCCCTCTCGTTTAGCTTTCCCTCTCGTTTAGCTTTGCCTGTCGTTTAGCTTTGCCTGTCGTTTAGCTTTCCCTGTCACTTTGCTTTCCCTCTCGTTTAGCTTTCCCTCTCGTTTAGCTTTCCCTCTCGTTTAGCCTTCCCTCTCGTTTAGCTTTCCCTCTCGTTTAGCTTTCCCTCTCGTTTAGCTTTCCCTCTCGTTTAGCTTTCCCTCTCGTTTAGCTTTCCCTCTCGTTTAGCTTTCCCTCTCGTTTAGCTTTCCCTCTCGTTTAGCTTTCCCTCTCATTTAGCTTTGCCTGTCGTTTAGCTTTCCCTGTCACTTTGCTTTCCCTCTAGTTTAGCTTTCCCTCTCGTTTAGCTTTCCCTCTCGTTTAGCTTTCCCTCTCGTTTAGCTTTCCCTCTCGTTTAGCTTTCCCTCTCGTTTAGCTTTGCCTGTCGTTTAGCTTTCCCTGTCACTTTGCTTTCCCTCTAGTTTAGCTTTCCCTCTCGTTTAGCTTTCCCTCTCGTTTAGCTTTCCCTCTCGTTTAGCTTTCCCTCTCGTTTAGCTTTCCCTCTCGTTTAGCTTTCCCTCTCGTTTAGCTTTCCCTCTCGTTTAGCTTTGCCTGTCGTTTAGCTTTCCCTGTCACTTTGCTTTCCCTCTCGTTTAGCTTTCCCTCTCGTTTAGCTTTCCCTCTCGTTTAGCCTTCCCTCTCGTTTAGCTTTCCCTCTCGTTTAGCTTTCTCTCTTATTTAGCCTTCCCTCTAGTTTAGCTTTCCCTCTCGTTTAGCTTTCCCTCTCGTTTAGCTTTCTCTCTTATTTAGCCTTCCCTCTAGTTTAGCTTTCCCTCTCGTTTAGCTTTCCTTCTCGGTTAGCTTTCCCTCACGTTTAGCTTTCCCTCTCGTTTAGCTTTCCCTCTAGTTTAGCTTTCCCTCTAGTTTAGCTTTCCCTCTAGTTTAGCTTTCCCTCTCGTTTAGCTTTCCCTCTCGTTTAGCTTTCCCTCTCGTTTAGCTTTCCCTCTAGTTTAGCTTTCCCTCTAGTTTAGCTTTCCCTTTCGTTTAGCTTTCCCTCTAGTTTAGCTTTCCCTCTAGTTTAGCTTTCCCTCTAGTTTAGCTTTCCCTCTCGTTTAGCTTTCTCTCTTGTTTAGCTTTCCTTCTCGTTTAGCTTTCCCTCTCGTTGTCCTTTGCCTGTCATTTAGCTTTTTTTTTTTTATTTATCTAAATTTTTTTTGTTGTTTATGTTTCCCAGCAGGCCACAGTGGGTCTTCATCCGAGCTCGGCAGTGCCCTCGGCCCAGACTGGCATGAGGGCATTGAACTAAGAGGAGCAAAGCAGGTCTGTATACAGCACATGTTTGCATTTATACACTAACCAGCTTACTTACAATGATTCAAAAAGATCTCTTTCCACTGCATTTTTTTCATACTCCTCCATCATTTCTCAGAGCGTCCGTGGCATTCATATCGAATACGAGTGTGAGGTTGAGCAGATTTACACCCAGCAGGAGCTTCTGCAGTCCGAGCACAGCACAAAGACGGCTGAATTAGGTAAATTAACAAACACAGCCTGAAAATAATTCGTTCAGCTTAATAATAGAACCTAAATGTTTGTTTGTTTGTTGTTGTTTACAGGCGTGTGGCCAGCTTATGTGCAGTTGACCAATGGGAAGATTTATGGCTGTGATTTTATTGTCAGCGCAACAGGCGTCGTACCAAACACTGATCCGTTTCTTCCTGGCAACAATGTAAACATGCATCTGAATCCATACGTTTAGTTATAAACGTGTATTTATGTGTTGATTAAATAATCGTAATAAATCAAAGTCATTAATATTTAACAATATTTATATTTGTCAATTTAATATTTACTTACTATTGGATTTTGTTGATAACATTTATAAAATTATGTGTTTAATTATTTTTTATATTTAAAAACGGTTCTTTGAAACCATATTTTTATTTAAAAAAATAATGTTTATCATTATCATTATTATTAATTATTATTATCATTTTAATAAATCATTATTATTATTATTGTTGTTTCTTTTATCCTCATTTGTTATTTTGAACAAGTGTCTGTTGTGTGTGTTAAATTTATAGTTGTGTTATATTAATATTGCATATATTTTATTGATAATTACTTAACACATAATAATAGCTTAATAAATTAGGTTTTACTTGACTTTAAAACTAAAAGAAACGTTACTAATCTTAAAAAATACGAATTATTCTATTATAATAATTCTTTAAAAATCTGCTTTATAGAATTTGCTCATTTTGTTTAATGTATTTTATGCATCTTCTTACAGTTTGATGTGGCGGCGGATCTCGGTCTGCTAGTGGACGATCACATGCGCACTTCTGAAGCGGACGTGTTTGCGGCTGGTGACGTGTGCAGTGCAGGCTGGGAGCCCAGCTCTATCTGGCAACAGGTACACCTGCACATCTCTTACTGGGTTTTTACTGCTTTCCAGGCCAATACTAATACTATTTTACAGATGCATGATTACATAAGCAATGTCACATGAGCAGCAGTATAATATGTTAGGGATAAAGTGCATCACAGAATAAACCCCGACAGATTTACCGTATAAGACTGAAGTGTTTTATTCTGTGAAAACAACTGTTCTGCATGTACTTCATCCCACTTATTACACTTGCCACAAATTATAAAAATTAGACACATAATAGTTTATTCATTCTTTAAATAAACGCAAAGCTGAAAGAAACGAAAACAGCAGATGGAGTATACACTAACCTGTGCATTATTCAGACTCAAGATGGTGCCAAACAGTCAAAAACACAACAGAAACTTAAACAGCTGATGGAGTATACACTAACCTGCGCATTATTCAGACACAAGATGGCGCCAAACAGTCAAAAACACAACAGAAACGAAAACAGCTGATGGAGTATACACTAACCTGCACATTATTTAGACACTAGATGGCGCCAAACAGTCAAAAACACAACAGAAACTAAAACAGCTGATGGAGTATACACTAACCTGCGCATTATTCAGACACAAGATGGCGCCAAACAGTCAAAAACACAACAGAAACTAAAACAGCTGATGGAGTATACACTAACCTGTGCATTATTTAGACACTAGATGGCGCCAAACAGTCAAAAACACAACAGAAACTAAAACAGCTGATGGAGTATACACTAACCTGCGCATTATTCAGACACAAGATGGCGCCAAACAGTCAAAAACACAACAGAAACTAAAACAGCTGATGGAGTATACACTAACCTGTGCATTATTTAGACACTAGATGGCGCCAAACAGTCAAAAACACAACAGAAACTAAAACAGCTGATGGAATATACACTAACCTGCGCATTATTCAGACACTAGATGGAGACAAACAGTCAAAAACACAACAGAAACTAAAACAGCTGATGGAGTATACACTAACCTGCGCATTATTCAGACACTAGATGGAGACAAACAGTCAAAAACACAACAGAAACTAAAACAGCTGATGGAGTATTCACTAACCTGCGCATTATTCAGACACAAGATGGAGACAAACAGTCAAAAACACAACAGAAACTAAAACAGCTGATGGAGTATACACTAACCTGCTCATTATTCAGACACAAGATGGAGACAAACAGTCAAAAACACAACAGACACTAAAACAGCTGATGGAGTATACACTAACCTGCGCATTATTCAGACACTAGATGGAGACAAACAGTCAAAAACACAACAGACACTAAAACAGCTGATGGAGTATACACTAACCTGAGCATTATTCAGACACAACATGGCACCAAACAGTCAAAAACACAACAGAAACTAAAACAGCTGATGGAGTATACACTAACCTGCGCATTATTCAGACTCAAGATGGTGTCAAACAGTCAAAAACACAAAGCTGACAGAAGCGACTCTGGCTGAATAAATCATAGACTAACTTGCATATTATCTTCCTCAAGACAGTGTCAAAGAGACATGCAAAGACATCAGTATCTTGATTTGAACGTATTCGTCGATATTCCCGGATGAGCCTGTGTTTTTTTTTTTGCGGTTGTTATCTGGGAATAACGTACCTTGGAATGCATTTTTTTATTAAAAACAACAATTATAAATAATATTTCTCACAAACAACGTGAAGATGCTAAGGTAATAGGACAAAATAACAATGGATGTGATTCGCCAGCATTTAATTTATGTACATTTCTAAAACTTAACATCTCCGTCAGATCTGGAACTGATGATTGAGACGAAATATTGCCAAGAGATATACCTAAAACATATTAATGTTTAGTTTAGTCAAGATCAAATCCTACAGCAGTTTGCAGAATAAGTGTCTGTGGTAAGGCTGCTCTTATTGGGATCTCCAAAATCCTTGAAACGTGCTTTCATATATGCTATAAACCAGGGGTGGCCAACCCTGTTCCTGGAGATCGACCTTCCTGGAGATTTCAGTTGCAGCCCATATCAAACACACCTGCCTGTAATTATCAGCAGGTGTTCAGGTCCTAATTAATTGGTTCAGGTGTGTTTGATATGGGTAGCAACTGAAATCTCCAGGAAGGTCGATCTCCAGGAACAGGGTTGGCCACCCCTACTTTAAACAAACACAGTGGTTCTGGCTCAGTGATTGGTTTATCGTGACGTACTGAGGGCTGATTGTCTGGTTCAGATGCGGCTGTGGACTCAGGCGCGTCAGATGGGCTGGTACGCAGCTCGCTGCATGGCTGCAGATGTCCTGGACGAGCCCATCGAGCTGGACTTCTGCTTTGAGCTCTTCTCACACATCACAAAGTTCTTCAACTACAAGGCGAGCAATTCTATCTGTTATAAATATTCAAATAAACAAAATATCAAGCTCTTTCTAGAGGAATTTCCACTTTTATTTTATCCTCTTCCTCTCTTTATGTAAGACCAAGCAACATTCAATCAGAATTCAGATTATTTTGGCCATTCGTTGATTTTAAATGGTAATTCTCTGTTTGTAAGAATGTGAAAATGCCTCTATTTTCATATATGTCTATTTTTTTGGGGGGGTTGTTTTTAATCCGCAGGTGGTTTTGCTGGGGAAGTTCAACGCTCAGGGTTTGGGCCAGGACCACGAGCTTCTCGTGCGGTGTACGAAAGGACAGGAGTATGTGAAAGTGGTCCTGAGCGGCGGCCGGATGGTGGGAGCCGTCCTTATTGGAGAAACCGATCTGGAGGAAACCTTCGAAAACCTCATCCTCAACCAAATGGACTTGACCCGATATGGCGAGGAGCTGCTAAACCCAAACATCGACATTGAAGACTACTTTGACTGAGTCCTTCCGGTGACGCGGAGATAATTAAGGTATATTTAATCCGTTTACGTTGAAAAGAAGTCCACCTCTTAAATAGCACGCCTTGCGTTGAGCCAATACTAGTGTGTTTGGTGTTAAAATAAACTTGTTTACTGATGAAAGTAGTTTTCCCAAAAGTGTGTGTGTTGAATAATTAATCATTAAAGTGCTTCTAATGCTGTGTTCACACCAGACGCGGAACGCGCGGATAAATCGCGCTATTCGTGCGTAAATAGTCGCGTGAACATTTGAGTTTACTCGCTTCATTCGCGCGTCAAATCTGCTTCATTCGCGTGTCAAATTTACTTCAGAACAGATGCGGATTGGCGTGATGGGCAGGGCTTCTGTCTTCCTGGTGACTGTAGCTTCATTGCTAAATGGCTAACATGGATTTTATGAAGAAAATAACAGTTTTAATGTGCTTTAGGAAGGCTGAAAAACAGCGTCGATACGTTTAGGACCGTGTCTGAGTGCACTACATGCTTTCAGAGGTGCATCCAGCTCTGTGAGCTCATAAACTCCTTCAGAAACTGAACCTGGATGACGGAGGCTTTCAGCGGTGCTTCTGACTGAGCCAAGCCCAGTTTGATGACTTGTTGTCAGTGTCGCCTGGAGGATTTGCCCCGGGACACCATCAACTGGTTCTACGTCACAATCACACCCCCACAAGAGCAAGCTTCTGATTGGTTAACGCGGCGCGAATGTCCGTTGAAGTTCAGATTTTCGAATTCAAGAGATTCGCGTGAAACGCTTGTTAAGCACGTCAAATGCGCAAAACGCTCAATTCGCCTCGCGCGTATCGCGCTATTCGCACTGCGCCATTCGCGTTATTCCCGCCGCGCCATTCGCGTGTATCGCGCTACAGGATGTCTATTCGCGCGTCCGCATTGACTTAACATGTAAATCACTCGCGCTTGACGCGTCTGGTGTGAACGCAGCATCAAACCATTCAAAACCAAGTCCGGAGTTCTCTCCTAAGACTGCTGCCCCCGCGACCCGGCCCCAGATAGGCGGATGAAAATGATGATATCATGATGAGTATATCAGCAATTAAGTCATTAGTAACAAAATAAAAGTCTTCAGTTACACTTTTTATTTGACTGTCTGTGGAGTTAGCATGTACTCACAAACGAAAGTACTGGGTTGTAGAAGGTTCAGGGGTAGATTTAGAGATATCACTTAGTTAACATATCAACCGCCACTGTATCAAGGGTAATGTCAGCAGACTGCCACGAAAGACGGACCACATTTATCAGAATTACCTGTGGACGCAAGAGTAAGCTAACGCCTGAGTGCTTACCCGGATTATATCCAAATAACGTAAAACCACAGCTGTCCATCTCACTGCAGGATTCAACTCTCCTGCTTCTAGCAAAACTGTTTGTCGGGAGGGGGTCAATATACATGGCCGGGCTGCTATAGCCAAACCTGGTCACTGTGGACATTGTGAAACATGTATTGTTCTGTGTTGAGTCCACCTTCGCCGTCTTTTCCACGTCCGGGAGAGTTACGGTGTGGAGAAGCCCCAAAGAAGCATGTCACCCACACTGTTGCCTGCCCAGAGTGAAGCATGGGAGGTCTGGTTTGCAATGTCCTGGCATTCCATAGACCTAGTGCTTGATGGAGCATCACTGCCGAGGACTACTGAAGCATTACGGAGGACCGTATGCACCCAGTGGGTCAAACATTGTATCCTGAAGGTGGTTTGACGAACATGAAAGGGAAGTTAAATATCTCCCATGGCCTGCAGAGTCACCAGATGCAAATATTATTGAGCACTTTGAGACGATACTGGTAGAATCGGACTTTGCAGGAATTAGTTTTACTGTATTAAGAGTACGATATTATGAATAGCTCTATTTGGAAAGAATTCATTCATTTGGATTGATTCGGATGGTTTTGTAGCGAGTGAATCGGCTATTAAAAATGATAAACAAATGACAGGAGTAGGCTATTCGGGTACAGAATTTGAATAGTATAACGTAAAACAACACTGTATAGCCTTCGTTGCTAAATTTTTTCAATAAAATAAACTTTATTAAAGTTACAAATGGTCAAATTTCTGCGACACACTCTTGAAACGATCAATCAAAGACCTTAAATACACACGCAAAGGATAATCTTTCACCCCATTGCTGTTATATATTGTGCTGTATCTATCTATCTATCTATCTATCTATCTATCTATCTATCTATCTATCTATCTATCTATCTATCTATCTATCTATCTATCTATCTATCTATCTATCTACAAATTATTAGCAGTGTGTTGAAAAAAGCTGAGTAAATCTCAAAATCTTGAAAATAACTTTTATTTCGATACATACAAATGCATTGGGGATACTAAACATTTTAAATTAAACCATGAAGAAAATGTTAAAAGCATTATTACTTTACAGAAAGTGAAGACAAACAAATAGTAGGCTGTTTGAAAAATACCAGTGTCTGCATATTTTGGTCAAAACTGTAACAATTAATTGAAATAGTTGAAAAATTCTCTATTGGGTTGAGCTCTGGGGACTAGGCTGGCCACTCCATAACGTTATATAATCGTACAATCATGGTTCTGAGAACTGCTCCCCATCTGTGTTGCACAATTTCTGGCAACTTCCTTTACGTTACTTGGATTTGCCTCAGAAACTATTTTCAGACATCAGCCTGAAAAATTCTCTTTTGGGTTGAGATCTGGGGACTAGGCTGGCCACTCCATAACCTTATATAAACGTATAATCATGGTTCTGAGAACTGCTCCCCATCTGTGTTGCACAATTTCTAGCATCTTCCTCTGCATTTCCTGTTTTTTCCTCAGAGACAGCATGTTTTGATATCAGCCTACAGGTTTCTCTATTGGGTTACGATCTGGGGACTAGGCTGGCCACTCCATAATGTTATTTAGTTGTATAACCACAGTTCTGAGAACTGCTTTCCATCTCCGTTGCACTAATTTCTGGAACCTTCCTCTACGTTTCTCGGTTTTGCCTCAGAAGCAGCATGTTTTGATATCAGCCTTCGGGTTTATCTATTGGGCTAAGCTCTGGGAACTAGGCTGGCCACTTTATAACGTTAATTCTGTTGGTCTGAAACCAAGATGCTGCTCGCTTAGAGTGTTTTGGGGGTTATGTCTTGTTGAAACCCTCTTTATAAGGACATTTCCTCTCCAGCATAGGGCAACGCGACCTCTTTAAGTATTCTCACGTACTCAAATTGATCCATGATCCCTGGAATGTCTTAAATAGGATGTTTTCGCGTGACGTTCGAAATTAAGATGGAGGGCTGGATGCGGTTCTTCATCATAGGAATCAGAACATCTAAATATGTATGTTTTGAGTTGTTTATAATTGTTTAAATTGGCTAAAACGAGAAATGGCAAACAGCTTTCATATAGTAACGAATGTTTTTGCTCATAATGGGGAAGCGTTTAAGAAGAGGCGGCAAGAAATAAACATTTTTTAATACATAGATGTGTACAAATCGTTTTAGAGCACGATAATTAGTTTGTGTGTAATTATGTGTGTATTAAATGTTAAGGGGTTATATAAAAATCAGATACAAACATCACGAGACTTATGCTAAATCCAGGAGAATATAAGTACCTTACCCTGCCATGTAATCGCAGCAATGAAACCTCCATCTTGTTTGCAATAATCCATATCTGTATTGGCGTTTCGGCTGAATAAGCAACTATAATTATAGTGTAGAAAACTTGAATCTAAATCTCGCTTGCCACCAGAACCACGTGATTACAAGCAACCCATAGGCACAACATATAGTCGAAGAAGCCTGTAATGTGGCTTGAATTCAGTGTTTGGAGGTTGTCTAACAAACTGTCTGCTGTACCACAGACACTCAATTCATTCTAGCAGAGTTGTTTCTGCTAGAAACAACATTCAACAGAGGTTGTTTACCCTATACCGAAGAGAAACGGTCCTTGAAAACGAGTGTTTCACCAAGACAACGACTCTAAATACACCGGTAAGTGAGTAGCAGCTTGGTTCCAGACCAACAAGATTAACGTTCTGGATAACTGAGGTAATTTTGTTTGGCATCTTCTCTGTTAATACTTACCGCCGTTCATTCTGAGGGTTTAACCAGTTGTTATTCAGGTGTCCGTTGTGTTTAAGCATTTTTTAAAATGACGGTTAATTTATGAAATGGCGTCCTTCTGACGATAATCATCACTGACTACGTTTACATGGACATCAGTAATCAAATTATTAGCCTTAATCTGAATAAGCGTTTTCCCGGAGATGGGTTGCGGCTGGAAGGGCATCCGCTGCGTAAAACAATGTGCTGGATCTGTTGGTGGTTCATTCCGCTGTGGCGACCCCGGGTTAATAAATAATAATCCGAAAAGAAAATGAACGAATAAGCGCGGGTTGCTTTTTGAAGGTTCCTTTCACGATCCCGTTTTACATGTTATAGCACATAGATCGATTAACGTCACTGCGTCAGCACTATCCACATTTCCTCCGGAGTTTCATTATTAATTGTTCGACTTTACCTGCATTTTGGCACTTTCAGGAACATTTCAGGCATGCCCCCGTAACGAGATATTGGATGCGAGTATGAACTGCTGGAAGAGTGTTGTTTTAATGGATATGATACCGCACGCCTCCGCATTTTGTGTGTCTGTGATCCTTCACTGACTTGGTAGGTGCAGAGTATAGTGTCAAACAGCTGTCTTATCGCAAAATGCGGCGAAAATCCTACACAACAGTAATAGTTTGAGTGTTTGCATGTCTGTACTAAAATTCTATAATGCCACTAATATCTCCACGTCTTAATTCCATTTCTGTTTAGTTCGATTGTGACCTTAATTTGATTGAATTCATTAAAAATTGCTATTTACATGGTAGACTTACTCTTCGTCGGAATATTGGCTGCGTCAGAAACCGTCTACTACTCAGTAGGAACTGCATTTGAATTTAAGCGTACTACTCGGCCGATGGAAAAGTACGTTCTATACAGTATGAATGTGAGCTGAATGAATGGCTGCGTCCGAAAGCGCCTACTACTCAGTAGGTACTGTATTTGAATTTAAACGTACTACTTGGCCATTAGAAAAGTACGTTCTATACAGTATGAATGTGAAAAGTATGAATGGAATTCGGACGTACTACATCCGCCATTTTGTCATGGTCACGCGACCTACCTGCGTAATTTGCGTCGCTTCACTCCCATTCATGAATTGGCTCGCGGGGCATCATGGGATAGCGCAGCGTGCATGAGATGCGCACTCCAGAATTTCGACCGGAAGTAGTAAGTCATCCGGGTACTTCTCGCATACTGATTTTCGAACATACTACTCGGCTCGCATACTGATTTTGGCGTACTATATAGTATGGAAGTATGCGGTTTCGGACACAGCCATTGTAATTCAAACATACTACATCCGCCATTTTATCATGATCATGTGACCTACCCACGTTGCGTCACTTCACTCCCATTCATGAATTTTCTCGTGGTGCGTCTCAGGATAGGGTAGCTTGCATGCGATGCGCACTTCAGAAGTAGTAAGTCATTCGGGTACTTCTCGCATACTGATTTTCGAATTCTAGGAATTCGGACATACTACTAGGCGTGCATACTGATTTTAGCGTACTAAATAGTATGGAAGTATGCGATTTCGGTCGCAGCCATTGTCTTAATCGCACAAAAATCGGATAATTGGTGTCCATGTAAACATACTCAATGTGCTTTTCTGCAATGTGTCCTGAAATGTAACGTGAACACTTTTAAATCTGATTTTCAGAATTTTAGCGTCCGTCAAATGTAATATCGCAATTAATCGCATCCAAAATAAAAGTTTTTAAAAGCCCGAAATTATTCATACCCTACTGTATATTGCTACACTTAAATTCCTTCACATTTTAAATATTATATCTTGTTATTTCTAATAAATAAATAAAATTAAATCTTTATAAATGTCTAAAATATAATTTTCATCTTCACTATTTTTATCGAGAATGACCATTAGAACTTTACAGTTACCGTCAGTGTTCTTAGCGTGAACACCTTATAGCTCTGCGATAAATATTCAAATTTGTTTAGGAAAAATATAAAACTTCGTTATAAAAGTCTGACATTTTACACACGGGGCCAGATTTACTAACAAGGTCAATTACCATCGACGTCAAATTTCATAACAGCGACGATAAGAAGTTGATGCCCTACCGATGTTTCTGTTGACAATATGCAAATTAAAGAACAGTAAGACAAGAGCTAATTTCCATTATCTATACAACAAGAACAGTGCAAATTAGGTCGCAAACAAGCTGAGCTGATCGTAGTCTAGTTATCTAAACAGGAAATCGGTTAAAGACAAAAATCGCACTGCAATTTTTAGTACTTGGTGCTCCACCGGAAAAAGGTTTGCCATCTCCAGGTTGGAGGAAAGTCCTTACCCCAGGTGGAAGAGTTCAAGTATTCTGGGGTTTTGTTCACGAGTGAGGGAAGGATGGAGCGTGAGATTGACTGGCGGATTGGTGCAGTGGCTGCAGTAATGTGGTTGATGTACCGGTCCGTTGTGGGGAAGAAAGGGCTGAGCCGAAAGGCAAAGCTCTCGATTTACTGGTCAATCTACGTTCCTACTCTCACCTATGTTCATGAGCTTTGGGTCATGACAGAAAGGACAAGATCTCGGATACAAGCAACTGAAATTAGTTACCTTCATAGGGTCGCAAGGCGCACCTTTATGAATGAGGTGAGGAGCACGGAGTACAAGCTCCTCCAGATGGAGAGAAGTCAGCTGAGGTGGCTCGGGCATCTGTTTAGGATGCCTCGATGCCTACCTAGGGAGGTGTCCAGGCATGTCCCACCGGGAGGAGGTCTTGGTGAAGACCCAGGACACGCTGGAGGGACTATGTCTCTCAGCTGGCCTGGGAACGCCTCGGGATCCCCCCGGAAAAGCTGGAGGAAGTGTCTGGGGAAAGGGAAGTCTGGGATTCTCTCCTAAGACTGCTGCCTCTGCTACCCGGCCCCAGAAAAGCGGCAGAAAATAAACTTTTAATACTCCTTTACATATTTATCTTGTTAGACAGAATACGATCCCCATTTCACACTGAGATCAAATTGATTAAAGGTCAAAATGGACACAATTAAGAAGACTCGTCTAAAGTTTGACCTCATCAGTCGAAAACAAAATGAAAGTCAATGAAAATCGTACCAAATAAACGAGTGCTTAGAGTAGTTAGTTCCCCTCCCTCACATATTCTACACCCATGTTTACAGTAATGCGTTTTTGTTTTAAAATGCATTCGTTTTGTTACAGCTATGCCTGGTGTCCACGCTACTCCAGCTTCTTGGACCTAAGAAAACACATCATTTCATCATCTCGCTTTAGTTTGGAAACCCTGGTGTTTGTATTCACTGCAGAGGGACTGAAACGCAGACTATTGAAAGCATGGTGCAATTCGCGCAAATGAGGCCAATCAGGAGCTTGCTCTAGAATGAATGTGATTATGACGTAGCGCCTCTTGTTGGTGTCTTGAGGGGAAATCCTCCTGCTGACAGGAGATCAGCTCTTCAAACTAGGGCAGGATTATTCTGAAGCATCGCTGAAAAGCCTCCATCATCCAGGTACAGTTTCTGGAGGAGTGCACCTCTGAAAAGGATCTAGTGGACTCAAGACAGAGGCGCCGAATGAATCTCTGCTGTTTTTCAGCCTTCCTAAAGCACAGAAACGCAGCTATTCTCTCAATAACATCCATGTTAGCCATTTAGCAACGAAACTAGAGTCACCGGGTGGACAGAAGCCCTGCCCATGACACGAATCCACAATATTGTAAAGTAATTTTTGACAAACAAATAAAGCGAGTAAACTTAACCCTGTTCCTGGACACCAACTTCCTGCAGAGTTCAGCTGCAACCTCAATCAAACACACCTGTGTAGAATTAGACTAAGTTACATTAGATTATATAACAGACTAAAGTGAGGACCAAGGTTTGCGGTGATCGCGGACTAAAGTGAGAACTGTGAGTGGGGGTGATAACGGACTAAAGTGAGGACCGGGGGTTGGGGTGATCACGGAGTAAAATGAGGACCGTGGTTGGGGGTAAAAAATTGATTAAAGTGAAGACCGGGGGTTGAGGTGATTGCAGATTAAAGTGAGAACTGTGAGTGGGGGTGATAACGGACTAAAGTGAGGCCCAGGGGTTGGGGTGACCGCGGACTAAAGTGAGGATCGTGGGTGGGGGTGATGTTGGGGTGATCGTGGACTAAAGTAAGGACTGTTGGGGGGGGGGTGATAACGGACTAAAGTGAGGACCAGGGTTTGCGGTGATCGCGGACTAAAGTGAGGACCGTGGGTGATAATGGACTAAAGTGAGGACCAGGGGTGGTGTGGGTGATAATGGACTAAAGTGAGGACCAGGGGTTGGGGTGATCGAGGACTAAAGTGAGTACCGTGGGTGGGGGTGATAACAGACTAAATTGAGGACCGGGGGTTGGGGTGAAAATTGATTAAAGTGAGGACCGGGGGTTGGGGTGATAGAAGACTAAAGTTAGGACCAGGTGTTGGGGTGATCGAGGACTAAAGTGAGCATCGTGGGTGGGGGTGATAAGGGACTAAAAAGAGGATCAGGGGTTGGGGTGGATTGCGGACTAAAGTGAGGACTGTTGGGGGGTGATAACGGACTAAAGTGAGGACTGTTGGGGGGTGATAATGGACTAAAGTGAGGACCAGGGGTTGGGGTGATCGTGGACTAAAGTGAGGACTGTTGGGGGGGTGATAACGGACTAAAGTGAGGACCAGGGTTTGCGGTGATCGCGGACTAAAGTGAGGACCAGGGGTTGGGGTGATCGAGGACTAAAGTGAGCATCGTGGGTGGGGGTGATAACGGACTAAAGTCAGGATCAGGGGTTGGGGTGATCGCAAACTAAAGTGAGGACTGTTGGGGGGGGTGTCTGTGGAGTTAGCATGTACTCACAAACGAAAGTACTGGGTTGTAGAAGGTTCAGGGGTAGCTTTAAAGATATCACTTAGTTAACATATCAACCGCCACTGTATCAAGGGTAATGTCAGCAGACCGCCACGAAAGACGGACCACATTTATCAGAATTACCTGTGGAGGCAAGAGTAAGCTAACGCCCGAGTGCTTACCCGGATTATATCCAAATAACGTAAAACCACAGCTGTCCATCTCACTGCAGGATTCATCTCTCCTGCTTCTAGTAAAACTGTTTGTCGGGAGGGGGTCAATATACATGGCCTGGCTGCTATAGCCAAACCGTAAGTCACTGTGGACATTGTGAAACATGTATTGTTCTGTGTTGAGTCCACCTTCGCCGTCTTTCCCACGTCCGGGAGAGTTACGGTGTGGAGAAGCCCCAAAGAAGCATGTCACCCACACTGTTGCCTGCCCAGAGTGAAGCATGGGAGGTCTGGTTTGCAATATCCTGGCATTCCATAGACCCAGTGCTTGATGGAGCATCACTGCCGAGGACTACTGAAGCATTACGGAGGACCGTATGCACCCAGTGGGTCAAACATTGGATCCTGAAGGTGGTTTGACGAACATAAAAGGGAAGTTAAACATCTCCCATGGCCTGCATAGTCACCAGATGCAAATATTATTGAGCACTTTGAGACGATACTGGTAGAATTGGACTTTGCAGGAATTAGTTTTACTGTATTAAGAGTACGATATTATGAATAGCTCTATTTGGTAAGAATTCATTCATTTGGATTGATTCGGATGGTTTTGTAGCGAGTGAATCGGCTATTAAAAATGATAAACAAATCACAGGAGTAGGCTATTCGGGTACAGTATTTGAATAGTATAACGTAAAACAACACTGCATAGCCTTCGTTGCTAAATTTTTTCAATAAAATAAACTTTATTAAAGTTACAAATGGTCAAATTTCTGCGACACACTCTTGAAACAATCAATCAAAGACCTTACATACACACGCAAAGGATAATCTTTCACCCCATTGCTGTTATATATTGTGCTGTATCTATCTATCTATCTATCTATCTATCTACAAATTATTAGCAGTGTGTTGAAAAAAGCTGAGTAAATCTCAAAATCTTGAAAATAACTTTTATTTCGATACATACAAATGCATTGGGGATACTAAACATGTTAAATTAAACCATGAAGAAAATGTTAAAAGCATTATTACTTTACAGAAAGTGAAGACAAACAAATAGTAGGCTGTTTGAAAAATACCAGTGTCTGCATATTTTGGTCAAAACTGTAACAATTAACTGAAATAGTTGAAAAATTCTCTATTGGGTTGAGCTCTGGGGACTAGGCTGGCCACTCCATAACGTTATATAATCGTATAATCATGGTTCTGAGAACTGCTCCCCATCTGTGTTGCACAATTTCTGGCAACTTCCTTTACGTTACTTGGATTTGCCTCTATTTTCAGACATCAGCCTGAAAAATTCTCTTTTGGGTTGAGATCTGGGGACTAGGCTGGCCACTCCATAACGTTATATAAACGTATAATCATGGTTCTGAGAACTGCTCCCCATCTGTGTTGCACAATTTCTAGCATCTTCCTCTGCATTTCCTGCTTTTGCCTCAGAGACAGCATGTTTTGATATCAGCCTACAGGTTTCTCTATTGGGTTACGATCTGGGGACTAGGCTGGCCACTCCATAACGTTATATAATCGTATAATCATGGTTCTGAGAACTGCTCCCCATCTGTGTTGCACAATTTCTGGCAACTTCCTTTACGTTACTTGGATTTGCCTCAGAAACTATGTTCAGACATCAGCCTGAAAAATTCTCTTTTGGGTTGAGGTCTGGGGACTAGGCTGGCCACTCCATAACGTTATATAAACGTATAATCATGGTTCTGAGAACTGCTCCCCATCTGTGTTGCACAATTTCTAGCATCTTCCTCTGCATTTCCTGTTTTTTCCTCAGAGACAGCATGTTTTGATATCAGCCTACAGGTTTCTCTATTGGGTTACGATCTGGGGACTAGGCTGGCCACTCCATAACGTTATATAATCGTATAATCATGGTTCTGAGAACTGCTCCCCATCTGTGTTGCACAATTTCTAGCATCTTCCTCTGCATTTCCTGTTTTTTCCTCAGAGACAGCATGTTTTGATATCAGCCTACAGGTTTCTCTATTGGGTTACGATCTGGGGTCTAGGCTGGCCACTCCATAATGTTATTTAGTTGTATAACCACAGTTCTGAGAACCGCTTTCCATCTCTGTTGCACTAATTTCTGGCACCTTCCTCTACGTTTCTCGGTTTTGCCTTAGAAGCAGCATGTTTTGATATCAGCCTACGGGTTTATCTATTGGGCTAAGCTCTGGGAACTAGGCTGGCCACTTTATAACGTTAATTCTGTTGGTCTGAAACCAAGATGCTGCTCGCTTAGTTATGTCTTGTTGAAACCCTCTTTATAAGGACATTTCCTCTCCAGCATAGGGCAACGCGACCTCTTTAAGTATTCTCACGTACTCAAATTGATCCATGATCCCTGGAATGTCTTAAATAGGATGTTTTCGCGTGACGTTCGAAATTAAGATGGAGGGCTGGATGCGGTTCTTCATCATAGGAATCAGAACATCTAAATATGTATGTTTTGAGTTGTTTATAATTGTTTAAATTGGCTAAAACGAGAAATGGCAAACAGCTTTCATATAGCTACAAATGTTTTTGCTTATAAAGGGGAAAAGTTTAAGAAAAGGCGGCAAGAAATAAACATTTTTAATACATAGATGTGTACAAATCGTTTTAGAGCACGATAATTAGTTTGACAGCACTAATAAACGTTATCTAGAGGCCTAGCTGTGTGTATTAAATGTTAAGGGGTTATATAAAAATCAGATACAAACACCACGAGACTTATGCTAAATCCAGGAGAATATAAGTACCTTACCCTGCCATGTAATCGCAGCAATGAAACCTCCATCTTGTTTGCAATAATCCATATCTTTATTGGCGTTTCGGCTGAATAAGCAACCATAATTATAGTGTAGAAAACTTGAATCTGAATCTCGCTTGCCACCAGAACCACGTGATTACAAGCAACCCATAGGCACAACATATAGTCGCAGAAGCCTGTAATGTGGCTTTAATTCAGTGTTTGGAGGTTGTCTAACAAACTGTCTGCTGTACCACAGACACTCAATTCATTCTAGCAGAGTTGTTTCTGCTAGAAACAACATTCAACAGAGGATGTTTACCCTATGCCGAAGAGAAACTGTCCTTGAAAACTAGTGTTTCAACAAGACAACGACTCCAAATACACCGGTAAGTGAGTAGCAGCTTGGTTCATTCTGAGGGTTTAACCAGTTGTTTTTCAGGTGTCCATTTTGTTTAAGCATTTTTTAAAATGACGGTTAATTTATGAAATGGCGTCCTTCTGACGATAATCATCACTGACAACGTTTACATGGACATCAGTAATCAAATTATTAGCCTTAATCTGAATAAGCGTTTTCCCGGAGATGGGTTGCGGCTGGAAGGGCATCCGCTGCGTAAAACAATGTGCTGGATCTGTTGGTGGTTCATTCCGTTGTGGCGACTCCATTTTAATAAAGGGACTAATCCGAAAAGAAAATGAACGAATAAGCGCGAGTTGCTTTTTGAAGGTTCCTTTCACGATCCCGTTTTACATGTTATAGCACATAGATCGATTAACGTCACTGCGTCAGCACTATCCACATTTCCTCCGGAGTTTCATTATTAGTTGTTCGACTTTACCTGCATTTTGGCACTTTCAGGAACATTTCAGGCATGCCCCCGTAACAAACGAGATATTGGATGCGAGTATGAACTGCTGGAAGAGTGTTGTTTTAATGGATATGATACCGCACGCCTCCGCATTTTGTGTGTCTGTGATCCTTCACTGACTTGGTAGGTGCAGAGTATAGTGTCAAACAGCCGTCTTGTCGAAAAATGCGGCGAAAATCCTACACAACAGTAATAGTTTGAGTGTTTGCATGTCTGTACTAAAATTCTATAATGCCACTAATATCTCCACGTCTTAATTCCATTTCTGTTTAGTTCGATTGTGACCTTAATTTGATTGAATTCATTAAAAATTGCTATTTACATGGTAGACTTACTCTTCGTCGGAATATTGGCTGCATCTGAAACCGTCTACTACTCAGTAGGAACTGCATTTGAATTTAAGCGTACTACTCGGCCGATGGAAAAGTACGTTCTATACAGTATGAATGTGAGCTGAATGAATGGCTGCGTCCGAAACCGCCTACTACTCAGTAGGTACTGTTTTTGAATTTAAACGTACTACTCGGCCGTTAGAAAAGTACGTTCTTTACAGTATGAATGTGAAAAGTATGAATGGAATTCGGATGTACTACATCCGCCATTTTGTCATGGTCACGCGACCTACCTGCGTAATTTGCGTCGCTTCACTCCCATTCATGAATTTGCTCGTGCATGAGATGCGCACTCCAGAATTTCGACCGGAAGTAGTAAGTCATCCGGGTACTTCTCGCATACTGATTTTCGAATTCTAGGAATTCGGACATACTACTAGGCGTGCATATTGATTTTAGCGTACTAAATAGTATGGAAGTATGCGATTTCGGTCGCAGCCATTGTCTTAATCGCACAAAAATCGGATAATTGGTGTCCATGTAAACATACTCAATGTGCTTTTCAGCAATGTGTCCTGAAATGTAACGTGAACACTTTTAAATCTGATTTTCAGAATTTTTGCGTCCGTCAAATGTAATATCGCAATTAATCGCATCCAAAATAAAAGTTTTTAAAAGCCCGAAATTATTCATACCCTACTGTATATTGCTACAGTTAAATTCCTTCACATTTTAAATATTATATCTTGTTATTTCTAATAAATAAATAAAATAAAATCTTTATAAATGTCTAAAATATAATTTTCATCTTCACTATTTTTATCGAGAATGACCATTAGAACTTTACAGTTACCGTCAGTGTTCTTAGCTGGAACACCTTATAGCTCTGCGATAAATATTCAAATTTGTTTAGGAAAAATATAAAACTTCGTTATAAAAGTCTGACATTTTACACACGGGGCCAGATTTACTAACAAGGTCAATTATCATCGACGCCAAATTTCATAACAGCGACGATAAGAAGTTGATGCCCTACCGATGTTTCTGTTGACAATATGCAAATTAAAGAACAGTAAGACAAGAGCTAATTTTTATTATCTATACAACAAGAACAGTGCAAATTATGTCGCAAACAAGCTGAGCTGATCGTAGTCTAGTTATCTAAACAGGAAATCGGTTAAAGACAAAAATCGCACTGCAATTTTTAGTACTTGGTGCTCCACCGGAAAAAGGTTTGCCATCTCCAGGTTGGAGGAAAGTCCTTACCCCAGGTGGAAGAGTTCAAGTATGTTGGGGTTTTGTTCACGAGTGAGGGAAGGATGGAGCGTGAGATTGACTGGCGGATTGGTGCAGTGGCTGCAGTAATGTGGTTGATGTACCGGTCCGTTGTGGGGAAGAAAGGGCTGAGCCGAAAGGCAAAGCTCTCGATTTACTGGTCAATCTACGTTCCTACTCTCACCTATGTTCATGAGCTTTGGGTCATGACAGAAAGGACAAGATCTCGGATACAAGCAACTGAAATTAGTTACCTTCATAGGGTCGCAAGGCGCACCTTTATGAATGAGGTGAGGAGCACGGAGTACAAGCTCCTCCAGATGGAGAGAAGTCAGCTGAGGTGGCTCGGGCATCTGTTTAGGATGCCTCGATGCCTACCTAGGGAGGTGTCCAGGCATGTCCCACCGGGAGGAGGTCTTGGTGAAGACCCAGGACACGCTGGAGGGACTATGTCTCTCAGCTGGCCTGGGAACGCCTCGGGATCCCCCCGGAAAAGCTGGAGGAAGTGTCTGGGGAAAGGGAAGTCTGGGATTCTCTCCTAAGACTGCTGCCTCTGCTACCCGGCCCCAGCAAAGCGGCAGAAAATAAACTTTTAATACTCCTTTACATATTTATCTTGTTAGACGGAATACGATCCCCATCTCACACTGATATCAAATTGATTAAAGGTCAAAATGGACACAATTAAGAAGACTCGTCTAAAGTTTGACCTCATCAGTCGAAAACAAAATGAAAGTCAATGAAAATCGTACCAAATAAACGAGTGCTTAGAGTAATTAGTTCCCCTCCCTCACATATTCTACACCCATGTTTACAGTAATGCGTTTTTGTTTTAAAATGCATTTGTTTTGTTAGAGCTATGCCTGGTGTCCATGCTACTCCAGCTTCTTGGACCTAAGAAAACACATCATTTCATCATCTCGCTTTAGTTTGGAAACCCTGGTGTTTGTATTCACTGCAGAGGGACTGAAACGCAGACTGTTGAAAGCATGGTGCAATTTGCGCAAATGAGGCCAATCAGGAGCTTGCTCTAGAATGAATGTGATTATGACGTAGCGCCTCTTGTTGGTGTCTTGAGGGGAAATCCTCCTGCTGACACAGGAGATCAGCTCTTCAAACTAGGGCAGGATTATTCTGAAGCATCGCTGAAAAGCCTCCATCATCCAGGTACAGTTTCTGGAGGAGTGCACCTCTGAAAAGGATCTAGTGGACTCAAGACAGAGGCGCCGAATGAATCTCTGCTGTTTTTCAGCCTTCCTAAAGCACAGAAACGCAGCTATTCTCTCAATAACATCCATGTTAGCCATTTAGCAACGAAACTAGAGTCACCGGGTGGACAGAAGCCCTGCCCATGACACGAATCCACAATATTGTAAAGTAATTTTTGACAAACAAATAAAGCGAGTAAACTTAATCCTGTTCCTGGACATCTACCTTCCTGCAGAGTTCAGCTGCAACCTCAATCAAACACACCTGTGTAGAATTAGACTAAGTTACATTAGATTATATAACAGACTAAAGTGAGGACCAAGGTTTGCGGTGATCGCGGACTAAAGTGAGGACCGTGGGTGGAGGTGATAACAGACTAAAGTGAGGACCGGGGGTTGGGGTGATCACGGAGTAAAATGAGGACCGTGGTTGGGGGTAAAAAATTGATTAAAGTGATGACCGGGGGTTGAGGTGATTGCAGATTAAAGTGAGAACTGTGAGTGGGGGTGATAACGGACTAAAGTGAGGCCCAGGGGTTGGGGTGACCGTGGACTAAAGTGAGGATCGTGGGTGGGGGTGATGTTGGGGTGATCGTAGACTAAAGTAAGGACTGTGAGTGGGGGTGATAACGGACTAAAGTGAGGACCAGGGGTTGGGGTGATCGTGGACTAAAGTAAGGACTGTTGGGGGGGGGGTGATAATGGACTAAAGTGAGGACCAGGGGTTGGGGTGATCGAGGACTAAAGTGAGTACCGTGGGTGGGGGTGATAACAGACTAAATTGAGGACCGGGGGTTGGGGTGAAAATTGATTAAAGTGAGGACCGGGGGTTGGGGTGATAGAAGACTAAAGTTAGGACCAGGGGTTGGGGTGATCGAGGACTAAATTGAGCATCGTGGGTGGGGTTGATAAGGGACTAAAAAGAGGATCAGGGGTTGGGGTGGATCGCGGACTAAAGTGAGGACTGTTGGGGGGTGATAACGGACTAAAGTGAGGACTGTTGGGGGGTGATAATGGACTAAAGTGAGGACTGTTGGGGGGTGATAATGGACTAAAGTGAGGACCAGGGGTTGGGGTGATCGTGGACTAAAGTGAGGACCGTGGGTGGTGTGGCTGATAATGGACTAAAGTGAGGACCAGGGGTTGGGGTGATCGAGGACTAAAGTGAGCATCGTGGGGGGGTGATAACGGACTAAAGTCAGGATCAGGGGTTGGGGTGATCGCAGACTAAAGTGAGGACTGTTGGGGGGGGTGATAACGGACTTAAGTGAGGACCAGTGGTTAGGTGAATGTGGACTAAGGTGAGGGCCGTGGATGGGGTGGTAACAAACTAAAGTGAGGACCAGGGGTTGGGTGATCGTGGACTAAAGTGAGGACCATGGGTGGGGGTGGTAAAGGACTAAAGTGAGGACCAGCGGTTGGGGTGATCGTAGACTAAAGCGAGGACTGTGAGTAGGGGGGATAACAGACTAAAGTGAGGACCGTGGGTGGGGGTGATCGAGGACTAAAGTGAGGACCATGGGTGAGGGTGATCGAGGACTAAAGTGAGGACCGTGGGTGGGAGTGATAACAGACTAAAGTGAGGACCAGGGCCCGGTTTTTCAAAAGTAATCCACTAGGATTTTGGATAAGGGATTGGATCAAATCTTGAAAATGGGTTTTTCAAAAGAAAAAACGGATTACATAATCGGATTAGATCACGTAATCCAATCTTGGTTTTGATCCAGATCAAACCTTTAGTTTGGGTTTTTCAGACCTTTTTTGTAGGAGCTGGATCACTTTGATCCAAAAAACCTGGATTAAACTGATCCCATCAGAAGCGTGGATTTAGCTTTGATTTCATGGCCACAATGGAATGAAAACTTAAAAAAATTATTAAATAAAACTATATTTGGATCATGCAGTATCTTACGAGATATACTATTTATTCATAAGGTTTTAATTTTATTTGTTCATCTGTCAGGCTATAGTGATTATTGGCTTTAATGTATTTAGACTTTCAATATAGGCCTACAGCAAAATAGAAAGAGTTTGGCCTCATTAAATAATCCCCCAAACAGCTGTCAAAACAGACCAAAAACAATACATTTTATTCTGTTACTATATTTATATACAACTGCAAAAAGAGACTGAGCAGAAGTTCAGCTTCATCTGCCAAAGGAATAACTGACTCTGACCAAACTGCAGCAAACCAAGACCACACTTGAGATCTGCCTCCTAAAGAATACGCTCAGACAAGCCGCTCCCTCCACATCAGATGAGGAAGTCTGACATTATTGTGGAGGTTTCAACATTGTCTTTTTTTTTATTCAATACATCTATATTTAAAACTTATCATAAAGATAGATCTCAGATGAGCGGACTGCTGGAAGAGGATGGGGTGGGGTTTTTCTTGCTTTTATTATTTATCATTATAATTATTTTATTATTTAAAAAAATGTTCTTAGTTTTCATTTCAAATAAAAATAAAGTTATATTGACCCCACACTGGCTATTCTACTTGTTGCTCTTTACATAGGCTGGTAATCCAAATTTAGTGATCCTGAAAAGTTCCTATCCGGATCAGATAGATCCAATCCAATGTTGCTTTGAAAAACTGGCTCAAAAAGTAAGCTGGATTACGTGATCACGGATCGCAAAAACAGGATTACTGAATCCGATCAATTTTATCCGGATTAAACCTTTTGAAAAACCGGGCCCAGGGTTTGGGGTGATTGAAGACTAAAGTGAGGACCGTGGGTGGGGGTGATCGAGGGTTAAAGTGAGGACTGTTGGGTGGGGGTGATAACAGACTAAAGTGAGGACCAGGGGTAGGGGTGATCGCAGATTAAAGCTAGGACTGTGGGTGGAGGTGATAACGGACTAAAGTGAGATCCAGATCACGGACAAAAGTGAGGACTGGGGGTGGGAGTGATAACAGACTAAAGTCAGGATGTGTGGAGGTGGGGGGCATAATACTGAACGTTTGTCGTTGTTATTACTTGTCGTTGAGGTTAGGAGTGCATTGGTTTAATGCTCTCCTGCATTGGGCTCACACATCTACTCTGTACACTTGCGACTTCATGACCGTGGTGGGCGTTTCTTTTTCAGTCTCACGCTGAATGCAGCCGACCAATCACAAAGAAGGAGTTTGGGAACAAATGAATGATCATTGGGATAATTAGGTAAACATAAATGCGAAAGTGTTTTTTGACCTTGCATGCAGATCAGCCCCTTTATAATGCACAATAGAGGCTCTTTAAATTGCTCTCATATAAAATAGTTAGGACAGTGAAACTCCTACAAATGTAAACGCAATGTGGTCGATCCATGATATTTCATCTAAAATTTTTAATAACATTAATAAATTCCAATCGTTTTTTTTTTTATGTTTAAGGAGTTAGTAAATCTGGCCCATGTTCTCTAGTTCTTCCAGCACTCATTATTGCACTGATGCTGATCTGAAATCAGCGGCCGCGATATTCAAGCACGTACTCCGGATAAATCTGGTTGGAATCAAAGATGACAAAAATCCTCGGAAAGTGAACATTATCTACACAACTGTCATGGATGTGAACATTTTCACCCTGGTCATCATCAGGCGTACAGTAATCATAACGGCCTGCTTTGTATTTCCCGACAATAACCCGGGCGATCAGCAATAATTTGGTTCCCTGGGGAGTCTTGTCACTATATCCGGATGCCAAAGCTGCATGTTTGGCAAAATACGTTCCTGTAAAAATGAAATAAAAAAAATAATTTTACAAAAAAATCCAAAATAAATACAGCGGAGATCAAAATGAGTGAACAGCCTACAATTTTAGACTAAGAGGAGTAACATAGCCATTTTTGTTTCAAGATTATTCCCAGTTACTGGTAGTAACAGCCTCTAACTTAGCAGTTTTAAAGACATTGCAAAATTACTACATTTTAAAATGATTGATACTCTCTTACAGCAGGTTGACTAGATCAGGGGTTCCCAAACTTTTTAGCCCGCGACCCCCAAAATAACAATGCCAGTGACTCGCGACCCCCAATATCCTCTGAGGTGGTTATAAATACAGAAACCTTGCATGCAATGACGCAGACACACCAATTAAATTCGTGTCAGTGCTTTAAATGTGCCAGAAAGTATAACCTGATGTTATAAAATCAAAATGCATCTGACGCTATTGCTGCCTTTAATATACTGTAATTACCCCAGGGGGCGCAATCCAATAGAACTAGTAACTATAAGCTACTATAGTAACTATATAGTATATAGTAACTATAAACGACTATTTTTATTTTCAGTATAGTTATGGATAAAATATGTTAATTCTTATGGTTTAATAAAAATAAATAGATTTTTGGAAATCACCAGGCGACCCCCCCCTTCATTGCCCCGCGACCCCTCGGGGGGTCCCGACTCCCACTTTGAGAACCGCTGGACTAGATGAAGACTAAAAATAAGACGGTGAACTCTGACATTCATTAGTTCAGCTCTGAACAGTGTAGGAATTTGTATTTTGACATACAATGTCTCATTGTTTTAGAGAATTTGCACTGAACACAGAATAATTAATAAGCATTTCTTAGGAAGCTGGAAACACTGAAATGAGGAAATGGCAGCCCAGAGTCCTGAACTAAACCTGATTGATTTTCCCTGGAAAATTCAGTTCAATTGAGCTTTATTTGTATAGCGCTTTTACAATGTCGATTGTGTCAAAGCAGCTTCGCATAAATGGTCATAGTAACTGGATCAGGGTAGTTCAGTTTTTAGTGTTTAAGTTCAGTTCGGTTTAGCTCAGTTCAGTGTGGTTTGAAGTCATTACTGAGAGTCCAAACACTGAAGAGCAAATTCTTCGAAAAAAAAAATCTGTGACAAAAAAAGTTAGGGCTAAGAAACTGTTTCATAAGGCTGATTAATACTTTTGCGTCAAGTGCACAGCCTTCGCACGGTCGCGTAACCTTCGCCATGGCTGATGCCAATGCTGACATGCACCTCTAAAGAAATGTAACTACTCGCCTCAACGATTCGTAGCTCAAGCTCTGTGGTTGGTAGGCTTGGTAGCTGTGCTGATTGTGAACCAAGAGCCCCACAAACCCGTTGGAACGAATGTTTACAAGTGTCGAGTCCCGTGAAGTAGCTCCAGATGGAGACTTTTGTTTTGTGTTTACCTTATGGTTAAAGGTGCTGCACGTCCACCGGTTCCCACCTCTGAATGAGCGAGTTTTAGCTACTTGTACATTTAGGTAGCGTTCAGAAACAAACAGCACAATTATTTATTTGAATTATTTTTTAAAGTTTATTTACTTATTTTTTATTAATTTACTATTATTATTTTATTCTTTTTATTTATTTATTTACTATTATTAACAATATTTTCAATTTTGCTATACTTTTATTTATTCCTGTTGTAATTGTATTTTAATTTTATTTGTTTGCTAATTTACTTCGGCGGCAATGTTCAAAAATGGGGGGAAAGTTACAACCTTAAATGTACAAAATGTTTCGTTAAAGCTTGAGAAAATGATCATGAATAATTGTTTAAAAAAAAAAAGAAAAGAAACAAACAGCACAAAAAAGTATAATTCATATAAGGCAGCGGATCACTTGACGCAGAAGCATAAATCGGAAGCTGAAAACAC
>NC_133179.1:72295000-72337500 GCF_049306965.1 Danio rerio | reverse complement strand
GCCTGGTGAGCCATATTATCATGTTATGACTATTTAAAAAGATATGCTGAAATCAGAATTATTATTTTTTTTTTTTACATTTTGTGAAAAATAAATCAAATTAATTAATTATTTACTCTGGAAACAAATATTCAAAGATGATTGTTTGGATTTACTACTTATTTTTTTAAAGTTGAGTGGTTGTAAACAATTTATTTGGGCTGAATTGAAACAAACAAATGAAGTTGAACATGACTAAATTGAATTTGTTTGGTTAAATTCAGCCCACATAAATTGTTCGCAACAATTTTTGCGCAGATAAAAATTTAAATTCAATAAAATAAATGAAAAACTCACCTTATGTGACTCCCAGTCTGAAATGAGCGTTTAATCCTCCTGCTTTTCCCAGTTTTTAAATTCACCTGCATGCTTTCTGCAGTAAAGATGAACACATTCAATAAAAACTAAACAGATGACATCTATCACGTAACATAGATCTTTACATCAGCCAAAATGTAGCTGTTTCCACTTGGCTCTAGTTGTGATTGTAAGTACATTGTAATAATGCAGTACCTGCAAAGTTAACCTCGAACTGAGCTCCAGCAGCAGTCACGTTTACCACACCTGTTGGGTTTCTGAGGTAATAACGGTCCAGATCGTCACTGGACATAAAATTCTTTGGGTCGTCCTTTAAGAAATGTTCATTATATTTAAGATTTCTGCTGCTTGTTCAAACTACTTGCTGAAACAACACAATTCTTGAGTCTCGTTTTCTGTTTGATCCACTTAAATTTCCACACAATTCATTTAAATGTGTGGAACTTGCTCAGATTATTTTTGCTGCTTGTTCAAGCTACTTGTTTAAATTTTTAAGGTGTGTTTTGTTTATCTTTTTATGTTTAATCCACTTAAATTTGTTAGGTTAAATTAATCAGTTTGTTTTTGGATGAAATAAAGGAATTGTGTGGAGTTTTTTTTGCAATAAGAAACATGCTGCATTTCTTATTTAAGACGTTTATGTTTTATTAAGTAAGTTTAAGATGTTTGTTTTGACTTTTTGTTTTGTTATCTTGTTAAACAGCAGGTTTCTTACTGTAAAACTCTGGGTTTCACACAATTCCTTCCTGTCATCCTAACTCAAAATCAAATTAAGTTCACTTAATTGTTTAGACAAATTTAAGTCGAGTGAACAAAACAAGTAAATTGTTCCAGAAATCTCAGGAATTGTGTTGTTTCAGCTCATTATAAATAAGTAGCTTGAACAAGCAGCAAAAGTCATCCCTCATTTAAAAATGAGCTGAATCGACACAATTCTTCAGTCTTTTTTTGGGACAACTTAATTTTTTTATGTTCAATCCACTTAAATATGTTAAGTTTAACTTTTAAATTCGTGTTGGGATGACATGGAGTTACAGTGCTCAGCATATACAGAGGAAACCAGAAGATTTCTTACACTCTAAATAAAAGGATGGTAAATCATACTAAAAGTTTACTATTTTAGATCTGTTAGGATTAGCTAAATGATTTACATTTGCTAAATGCCAGAGTAATGAAATTTGTTTTTTGAGAATTTGTAACTGATTTCTAGACAGTCGAAAGTTTACGCACATTTCCTTGGTACTTTTTTTAGTTTATAAACTGTATAACTTTGGTCAAATGTTTTGGGTCTCCTTCCACAAGCTTCTCACAATAGTTTGCAGGAATTCTGGCCCATTCCTCCTGACAGAATTGGTGTAACAGAGTCAGATTTGTAGGCTGTCTTGCTCGCACAAGCTTTTTCAACTCTGCCCACAAGTTTTCTATAGGATTGACATCAGGGCTTTGTGATGGCCACTCCAAAACATTCACTCTGTTGTCCTTAAAGCACATTTGAACTAATTTGGCAGTATGCTAAAGGTCATGGTCTGTCCGGAAGAGCCATTTGTGGCCAAGTTTTAATTTCCTGGCTGATGTCTTGAGATGTTGCTTCAGTATTTCTACATAATTCTCTTATCACCTGACCAGCACAAATCACTTTATGACAAACACAGTGCATGAATTAATATAAACAGAGAATGTGGTGGATGTTTTTCCACTCGCTACTCTGCCAGGAACTTCGCCGCTGCAGAGCACCTTCAATAATAATCTAAACTTCTGTTTAGAGATGGACTGCAAGATGTGCTAAAACAACGCTATCTCACGGCAATTCGTAACTTTTTGATTTAGTGGGTAATTTGTATGAATTCGTACAATCTAATTCGTACAATTCAGTACAATTTGCTCATCATCCAATGACGGGTGGGGTAAGGTGCCACGCCTCCTTTTTAAAATCGTACATTTTCGTACGACTGAACTCGAATTAGCCACTAAACTGACAAAACGTAAAATACTTACGTTTCCTCGTGAGATCAGGCTGGCTAAAATGAGTGGCTACATGTGGTGAAGAACGATGGCAAATCTAATTATTGCTTAATTATTAATTTTGTGTGATTATTAAAACATAATTATTGTGATAAACGAATAGGTTATAAAGCAAAGTCTCGCGACCAACATGACAAAGCATCTGCGGTTAGTTCACAAACATCGAATTAAAAGATACCGTGTTTATTGGGCATCCCGGGTGCAAGAGTTGTGTAACTTTTTGAGCTTGATAAGCAGCTTGTTGTTCGGGTCAGTTTTTATTTTAATAACTTGAGGTGGAACTAAACAGCGCATTCTCTCCACCTCCTCATTAACAGCAGGACGCGCTGTTTAAGCATGCAGGAGAGACGGCTTTACATTCTGTCATTCATAATAATAGCTGTTGTATTTTAGTCGAAAGAATTTATAAAGTCGAACGCTCTTTTAACAGCCCCGATGCAAAATTCCGCAAATTCGTTTTTTTTAATCTGCTTGATTCTTTTAAAACCGAAAGCAGCGCTCGTCAATTGGTGTTTTTCCATAAGATACACCTTTGAGAAAGTTTTATTTTTTGAGTAAAATCTTTAATTTGCTTTTTGATAATTTTATTCTATTCAAAGCAGCGAATTTATCCTCAAACGTGAGACCGACGCATGTAATGATTGCTTTTTTTTTGCGCATGCGCAATCAATTCCTTATCCTTTTTAAATCCTGAAGTTTTTAATCAAAATACAGGTAATTTAAATACTTACTATGTGCTAAAAACAATTGTTAAATGAACGTTATTTTTAAAAAGCCGTATATGCCTGTAAAACTGTAAAACAGAATAAAGTGCACGGTCTAATTGGAAATAAAGGAAATTAGATATCCATTTCATTATTTACACATAAAACAGGCAAGTCTTTTCATAAATTGAGTTAATTGATCTGAAACTTCGAATTACATAATATTTTCCTGTAAATAGTAAAAGCAGCGTTAGATTGATGAAAACAAACCTCAATACCTGCGTGAACAGGGCCGTAATTACTTTTTTTTTTACATTGAAACAGTTGAATACAGTGTCTTCTGTCTATGACTGGCAAACGCATCAGAAAAAACTGCTGAACCTCCGCGAATATTTGGTTAACTTATAAAACAAATGTTGTCTGGTTTAGGGATGTTAGTAATGCAAAGCAGAATTCCCCTGAGTTCTTACCCACTGATGACAGCCACTTTGTGATGGTTTTTAATGTGTTTAATGAGGTTTGTTGTGTAAAGCCTGGTTTATACTTCTGCGTCAAGTGACCGGCGTAACCCACGGCGCATGCAACGTGCGTAGCTGTGCATTTATACTTCTGCGCGCTGTCTCTGTTGGTCTGCATTAACACTTCCGAAACGCTAGTGGGCAGTGAGGTGTAAATGTTCCTCTGTGTCGAGTTTCTTCGCTGCTCTTTTGCTTTTCCTGAACACTTCCGGGATGCACAAGTGGCTCAAACTCGCTCATTTTGAGGCAGGAACCGGCGGACGTGCAACAACTTTAACTATGAGGTAAACACAAAACAAAACTTTCCATCCGGAGCTCCTTCATGGGACTCTACACTTTTAAACAATCGCTACATTGGGCTAGCGCCGCTCGCGCGGCTCTCGATCCCGCCCAGACTCGTCAGCGATACCATGCCGACCAATCACAGAGCTTGCGCTACGCGTTGTTGCGACGTGTAGTTACATTTTTTGAGAGGTGCACTTCAGCTACGGCCACGGCGAAGGACTATGCGTCAACGGCGTAGCATACGCCGGCGTTTGACGCAGAAGTATAAATCAGCCTTTACCGTGGGAAGTTTTAACTAAACAGGGGCGAAAGCTACCTGATCAACATTGCATTCCTTGAAGAAAAAAAAAAACACTTGCAATCTAGACGCAGTCACCTCATGCTTGTGATGCGGTACAATTCGTAAACTCCGCCCATTAAAATAACGCCTTGGTCGTAAAAATGGTGACGATATTGATATTTAATTATTGATCGTGGGCCACAAATATCGTTATCGTAAAAGTAACCCGATTAATCATGCAGCCCTAAAATATAGGAAAGTCAATGACATTCAGTCATTTAGAAGACGCTTTTATCCAAAGCGACTTACAAATGAGGACAAGGAAGCAACTTACACAACTATAAGAGCAACAATGAATAAGTGCTGTAGGCAAGTTTCAGGTATGTAAAGTCTAAGAAGGAAAGTATTAGTAATTTTTTTTTGTAGTAGTAGTAGTACAGTTAGCGGTGGAGCCAGAGAGGCAATTGCAGATTAGGAAGTGAAGTGGGGACTAAATAGTTGAGTTTTTAGTGGTTTCTTGAAGACAGCGAGTGACTCTGCTGTTCTGATGCAGTTAGGGAGTTCATTCCACCAACTGGGCAGATTGAGCGTTCGCGTGAGCGTTCGCGTGAGCGTTCTGGAAAGTGATTTCTTCCCTCTTTGGGATGGAACCACGAGGCGACGTTCATTCACAGAACGCAAGTTTCTGGAGGGCACATACATCTGCAGAAGTGAGAGCAGATAAGAAGAAGCAAAGCCAGAAGTCGCTTTGTAGGCAAACATCAGAGCTTTGAATTTGATGCGAGCAGCAACTGGCAGCCAGTGCAAACGGATGAGCAGCGGAGTGACATGTGCTCGTTTAGGTTCATTGAAGACCACTCGTGCTGCTGCATTCTGGAGCAGCTGAAGAGGCTTGATAGAGTTAGCTGGAACCCCAGCTAGTAGAGAGTTGCAGTAATCCAGTCTGGAGAGAACAAGAGCTTGAACAAGGAGTTGAGCTGCATGTTCAGATAAGAAGGGTCGGATCTTTCTGATGTTATAGAGTGCGAATCTGCACAATCGAGCAGTTCTAGAAATGTGGTCAGAGAAGTTTAGTTGGTCATCAATCGTTACTCCAAGGCTTTTCACCATTTTGGATGCAGTAATGGTTGCCCCATCCATCTGGATTGAAATGTTATGTTGTAAAGTCGGGTTGGCAGAAACTACAAGCATTTCCGTTTTCGCGAGGTTCAGCTGAAGTTTCAGACTTCACTGTGCTTTAACTGTAAAAAATAAAATGCTGCCTTCCACACAATTCTTTCAAGTGTCCAAACATGAATCCATTAAGTTAACAAATTTAAGTGGATGAACATAAAGCAATTAAGTTGTCCCAAAAAGTACCTCAGGAATTGTGCTGATTCAGCTCATTTTAAATAAGTAGTTTGAACAAACAGCAAAAATATGTATTTTTAGTGTGTATAAACAAGACGATACCTCAACTCTGTGCCAGATGCCACACTTTGCCTTGTAAAACCAAAACCACGGTGTGTCGGATGTGTCCATGTCTTCCACTTCATCCTCCAGGCTCAAATCGGCAAACCCGCTCAACATTTTACCAGGTACCTACAACATGGGGGGAAAAATGGCTAGTGGATCTGTCAATAGAAATGAGAGCGTGTCGTTGTGACGGACAGAACTGGAATGCAAAACTGCACACCTTACTTAAGATCATTACGCAATTCGGTGACACAGGAGGAGCAGAGAAATAGAAACTTACAACCTGTTTTACGGTAAGTCTTAAACAACCCTGCCAGACATTCACTGTAAACACACTGAGCCTATGACGCGCTCAGAGGGTGTGCTCTTGGTTTTGTTTTTGTTTTGTTTTTTAAATATTTCCCAAATGATGTTGAACAGATTCAGGAAATGTTCACAGTATGTCTGATAATATTTTTTCTTGTGGAGAAGGTCTTATTTGTTTTATTTCGGCTAGAATAAAAGCAGTTTTTAATTTTTTAAACACCATTTTAAGGTCAATATTTTTAGCCCCTTTGCGCTATATATTTTTTCATAGTCTACTGAACAAACCATGGTTATAGAATAACTTGCCTAATTACCCTAACCTGCCTAGTTAACCTTATTAAGCTTTTAAATGTCACTTTAAGCTGTATAGAAGTGTCTTGAAGAATATCTAGTCTAATATTATTTACTGTCATCATGACAAAGAAAATAAATCAGTTATTAGAGATGAGTTATTAAAACTATCATGATTAGAAATGTGTTGAAGAAATGTGTAAATATGTAATAAAAAGTATTGAGTATTATAGTTGTAATTATGAAAAATAAGGTAAAACGAATATAAATTTCGAAATTATGAAAGATATATAAAAATGTATAAATAAATTGTAAATCAGTTCAATTTAAAAACACTTCTTATTCTCTATATGTCATTTTCTTGTCAATCTAAATCTAATCCTAATTTATTAATAATTATTGAAGCAAATAATAAACGTAATTACAAAATAAATATAAATATATAAATCTACAAAGAAGTGTAAAGGGATGACGATGATGATAATAATAATAATGTAAAACTTTACTTTCAAAGTGTTTTACTTAATATGTGTCTATTTATCCCTATATGAGAATTTAAAATTTTTTATTTACATTTTCCACATACAACAAATTTATAGACGAGTGTACAGAACCAAGTCATTACTGTGAAATAAAACTAAGGTAAAATAAGGTAAAATGGATATAAATGTCGAAATTATGAAAGATGTATGCAAATGTAAATTAAAAGACTTTATATTGTAATGACTTTTATTCTCTTTGTGTCGAATTCTTGTCATAATCTAAATGTATTTATTAATAATTATTCAAGCAACTATTCAACATAATTACAAAAGGTAGAAACATAAACCTATAAAAGATGTAAAATGATGGCAATGATAGCAATAATCATTTTGTAAAACTTTGCTTTCAAAGTATTTTACTCTATCTCTATATCTATCTATCTACTCTGTTAAAATAGTTGGTTAAAATACCCCAACAAATTACCAAACTAGGTTATTTTAACCCAATGCATTGGGTTATATAATTGTAATATAAATAATTATATAATTGTGTAAATAAATAAATGTCTCCGCTGTCCTAAAGGTGACGGCCAGATATCCCAAATATGTCATATATCATTTCTTCAAAAAAAAAACTGTAGAGATGAACACGTGAGGTAGAGAAAGCGTTGAACTGCGCATTTGTATCCTCAATAATCAAGAGTGCTAAAAAACAGAAAAGCTAAAAAAAACATATGAGGCATTATGTAAATTTCATTTGATCGAATAAGTTTTTTTTATATAATTATTATCACTATCTTACCTATTTTTTTTTGTCAACACCTGGCATGTTTAAACATTGTATGACTGAAAGAATTTATTTAATTTAATTGTATTTATTTTTATTATGTTCATAACTGTTGTGAGATGTATTCTCTTGTATTATGTTTGTAAATACTACAAAAAAACAAAAAAATTAAGAGTGCTGATAAAACGCATATCAAAAACACGACACGGAGAGGTAATTTGATTATATATATATATATATATATATATATATATATATATATATATATATATATATACATATATATGTATATATATATATATATATATACATATACATATATATATATATATATATATATATATATCAAATTAATAGCAAATCAAATATATATATATATATATATATATATATATATATATATATATATATATATATTTGCCTATATATATATATAGTGCTAGAGCTTAAACTTTATCGCGCAAAAACAACATAGCTGCTCTGCGTCAGTTAAATCAGTTGACTGTTGAAATTCAAAAATTTTATCCAACTGGTTGAGTTAAAATATAAATAACCAAATAAAGGTGACAAATATCCAAACTGGTTGAGTATTAATAAATAACATAAAGGTTAAAAATAACCCAACAAAGCACCAAATATGTTTAACTCAATCATTGGTTTAAATAAATAACTCAACATTTTTAGTAAGTTTATATCTGTCTGTCTGTCTCTATCTATTGGCGTAAAGGAATAAGATCGCCGTTTTAAACGCATAGCCTGCATAAATATTTAGTAGGGAATATGTAAGCTGTGGATCCTCTCAGTTTCGCTTTCTCAAAAACGGAAAGCGGAGGCGTTGTAGCCCCACAGATTGTTTCTGTTGTTGTTTTGGATAGCGAAATAAAGATATCTTCCCTTATTGTCATTGTTGAACAGAAAGACAGTCGAACACCAAACTAAATGTCTGTCATCTCTGAAATCTTGCCACTTTAGACCTGACACGGAGCTTTTCTGTAGCCGCCTCTTGATCTGAAACCGGACTCTGAGGAAGGATGTGTTTTGTCTGTCAAATGTTTCCTCCCTCAACCTCAGCACTTTTCCTTTCTGCTTCTCTTTAATTCCTTCCCACTAAACTTTTCTCATGTTTATTAACAGGAGCCAAAATGTTTGAGGCGAAATTGAGTCGTTATTTTCTTTATTTCGGAAACTTACATTAGTTTGTCCAGCGCTCGAAGCCGTCACGCTTTCACAGACTCTGTACCTGCGCGAGCGGACGCGAAGCTCTCTGTGCGCATGCGCCAGTTTGGATTGGTTTAACCTTTGAAAGATTATTTTATTAAACGAAGACTAATAAAACAGCCTGGTGACAGGGATCGTTCTCTTTCTCAAAAATGGGACTTTTTGCAGCTATACACCCCAGTTTCTATTTAAACATGAGATTTAAATACTGCATTTTAGAGACATTTAAGCACTATTTTAGCTGGATTGTCGGATGGTCATCATAACCACACATGGCAAAAATATTTCCAAAAGATTTAGAATAAAAAATATGTATAATACTTATTTTTAAAACACAAATTTATTACATCATTTATCATTAGAAAAAAACAGGAATCTGTTGAAGTTTTAAACTAAAAACTGTAGCCTATTTTCATTCATTAGGCAAATAACAAACTGGTCATTTAACTTTCCTCAGTCAGAATTTGGCCATTTAAATGATTAAAAATACATACATATTAATAATTTAGAGTTTCACGATTTTTTCAAGCCTCTAGAAGAAGTGCATTTAATTATTCAATAACCAAATTAGCATTCAAATGAAATTTAATATGGGCCGCTTTTGGTCCTTCACAGCTTTTTATTGGTCATTTCTCAGAATAAGATTACTTGTAAAATGTTTTCTCTATTCAAAAGCAATAAGGTAGCAAATGACGACTTCTCTTATATCAGTTTGTACAACTCTTGCACAGTTGGATGTTGAAAAATAATTCTTAGCATTGACCAAAACTGATTAGCTGAAGTCACACCAAACCGACACTCTTAAAGCCTTTTTCAAAGCCTTTTTCAATCTTTTCACAATTTGTAATGGCATAGCAGTCAAAATAGGACAAATGAGCATATTTTTTGGACAAATTCTGGACCTTTGTCAGTGATAGGTGGGTCTTCCAAACCTGGCTACAGGCCTGAACTGTTGTTTAAAATAATTTTTATTCAATCATTCATTGTGTTTTCGGCTTAGTCCTTTTATTAATCAGGGGTCGTCACAGCAGAATGAACCGCCAACTTATTCAACACTGGGAAAGTTAATGGACCTGAGTCCATTGAACTTATATTATGTTTAACTGACTTAAAATCTCTTGCATAACATATCAAATTAAGTTAGAACATGATTAACTCTTTATTAAGTTACAATGGCCTAAAAACATGTGCTGTCAGGACTAATCAATCATAGCATTTTTTACCGTGTACTTAAGAGTACGACAACTTTATTATACAGAAAAACACACGTGTATTACCGTAGTAAAAACTAAAGTGCACTACAGTACTCATTACAGTAAATCAGTTCACTATAATGCATAGTTATTACCAAAGTGTGGTACAATTGTATAATATATACAGTATAATACACTATAGTGTGGTTCAACAAATGCTATATTTACTGAATTACAACAGTATTTTTTTCACGTGGGCTTTCTTTATAGACTTTCTATGGAAGCCCATTCCCGCCACTGAAAAAAAATAAATTACAAATAAATACAATGTAAAAAATTTCAATTAGAATTGCGAGTTTGTTAGGTCAAAATTGCAAGCTATAAAGTCAGAATTGCGAGTTAATAAGTCAGAATTGTGAGTTATTAAGTCAGAATTGCGAGTTATTATTTCAGAATTGCGAGTTATTAAGTCAGAATTGTGAGTTATTAAGTCAGAATTGCGAGTTTTTCAGTCAGAATTACAGGTTATAAAGTCAGAATTGCCAGTTATAAAGTCAGAATTACAGGTTATAAAGTCAGAATTGTGAGTTATTAAGTCAGAATTGCGAGTTTTTCAGTCATAATTACAGGTTATAAAGTCAGAATTGCCAGTTATAAAGTCAGAATTACAGGTTATAAAGTCAGAATTGTGAGTTATTAAGTCAGAATTACAGGTTATAAAGTCAGAATTGTGAGTTATTAAGTCATAATTACAGGTTATAAAGTCAGAATTGCGAGTTTTTCAGTCATAATTACAGGTTATAAAGTCAGAATTGCGAGTTTTTCAGTCATAATTACAGGTTATAAAGTCAGAATTGCGAGTTTTTCAGTCATAATTACAGGTTATAAAGTCAGAATTGCGAGTTATTAAGTCAGAATTACTGATTAGCTAGTCAGAATTCAGCTAATCAGTTCAGCTAATCAGAATTACAGGTTATAAAGTCAGAATTGGCAGTTATAAAGTCAGAATTGTGAGTTATTAAGTCAGAATTGCGAGTTATTAAGTCAGAATTACAAGTTATAAAGTCAGAACTACGAGTTATAAAGTCAGAAATGTGAGTTATTAAGTCAGAATTGCGAGTTATAAAGTCAGAACTACGAGTTATAAAGTCAGAATTGCGAGTTATTAAGTCAGAATTACGAGTTATTAAGTCAGAACTACGAGTTGTAAAGTCAGAATTGCGAGTTATTAAATCAGAATTACAGATTATAAAGTCAGAACTGCGAGTCATAAAGTCAGAACTGCGAGTTATTAAGTCAGAATTGCGAGTTATTAAGTCAGAATTACAGATTATAAAGTCAGAACTGCGAGTCATAAAGTCAGAATTGCGAGTTATGAAGTCAGAATTGCGAGTTATTAAGTCAGAATTGCGAGTTATTAAGTCAGAATTGCGAGTTATAAAGTCAGAATTGCGAGTTATAAAGTCAGAATTGCGAGTTAATATTTCAGAATTGCGAGTTATTAAGTCAGAATTACAAGTTATAAAGTCAGAATTGCGAGTTATAAAGTCAGAATTACAGATTACAAAGTCAGAACAGCAAGTTTTAAAGTCAGAATTGCCAGTTAAAAAGTCAGAATTACAGGTTATAAAGTCAGAACTGCGAGTCATAAAGTCAGAACTACGAGTTATTAAGTCAGAATTGTGGAAAACAGTGTGTACATGCGCGCCCTCTATAGGCCGCCTGCAGCTCTGCATCCTCACAGTTTTACTTTTTCAAAACCGAAACCAGGAATCACCTTTTTTTCCCCCACGGGACACACACAGGAAAAGCCGCTAACTTAACACTTACTTGTTCCTAAAATGGCGGAGGCCAGTATTTCAGTGGCTCAGGACCAGTTTAGCTGTCCAGTTTGCCTGGATCTCCTGAAGGATCCAGTGACCATTCCCTGTGGCCACAGTTACTGTATGCGCTGTATCACAGACTGCTGGAACCAGGAGGATCTGACGGGTGTTTACAGCTGCCCTCAGTGCAGACAGACCTTCACACCAAGACCTGCTCTATCCAAAAATGTGGTGTTTGCTGACATGCTGGAGAAGCTGAAGCAGACTGAGGTGTCTGCTCAGTGCTTTGCTGGACCTGGTGATGTCGAGTGCGACGTTTGCACTGGAAGAAAAAGGAAAGCTATGAAGTCCTGTTTAGTGTGTCTCAGCTCTTACTGTCCGGGTCACCTCCAACAACATGAGACTTTTTTTAAAGGGAAGAAGCAGCACAAGTTGATGGATGCCACTAGACGACTACAGGAGGCCATGTGCCGTAAACATGATAAACATTTGGACATCTACTGTCGAACTGACCAGCAGTGCATTTGTTATTTGTGTGTGATTGAGAAGCATAAAAACCATGACACAGTAACAGCCGCAGAGGAGAGGACGGAGAAACAGGTATGGGGCTTTTATTTTTAATATTATTTACATATAATTTAATATATAATTTACTTGCTTACTCATATTTCATATCAGCGCTGTTATACAGTAACAATAATAATTAAACAAATATTGAAATTAATATATTAAGTAATTCGAGTAGTTTCTGATTTATCGGTATCAGCCGATAAATGCTAATATGAAATTAATAATGACAATAATGTATTTAGATTTTGGGTGAAACTTTATATATGAAGCCATTTTAGTGATGCACAACTAACTGACAGCCATATCAGTATCGGCCGATAATACTTATCAGCCCGACAAGGAAATAGTAATACATTTAAATTTAAAATATTAGGACATTTTAGAGGTGAAATTTAGATTTTCTTAAACGTATTTTTTAACCTATTTTTAAACCTATTATTTAACTTATTGAAAAAAAAATCATTTATCCACTATTATTTGTTTGCGATATATCGGTTATCTGCACATAAATATAGTTATTACTATCAGTTGCTTATTTCTGGGCCTATATATCCATTATTGGCTTATAAAAATTTTTTTAGTATCAGCCATTTATTTATTTGGTCTATATATCGGTTATCAGCTTATAAATATAAAGAATTTTCAGTATCTGCCGTTTATTTATTGGCCTATGTATTTCGGTTATCAACTCATTAATATAAAGAGTTATCAGTATCAGTCATTTATTTATTGGTTTATATGTTGGTTTTAAGTTTAAAGAGTTGTCAGTATCTGCCGTTTATTTATTGAACTATATTTCGATTATCGGCTTATAAGTATAAGGATTTAACAGTATAAGTCATTTATTTATTGGCTTATATATCGGTTATTAGCTTATAAATATAAAGAGTTATCAGTATCAGCCATTTATTTATTGGCTTGTATATTAGTTATCGGCTTGTTTATATAAACGGTTAGCAGTATTGGTTATTTATTTACTGGCTTATATATCGGTTATTGGCTTATAAAGAGTTGTCAGTATCGGCCATTCATTTATTGGGTTATATATCAGTTATCGGCTTCTAAATATAAAGAGTTATCAGTATCAGCCATTTTTTTATTGGTTTATTTGTCGGTTATCACCTTGTAAAGGGTTATCCGTATTGGCCATTTATTTTTGGGCTTATATATACAAAGAGTTATCAGTATCAGCCATTTATTTATAGCCTATATATCGGTTATTGGCTTGTACATCTAAAGAGTTAGCAGTATTGGCCATTTATTTATTGGCTAATCGGTTATCGGCTTATACATATAAATAGTTAGCTGTATCAGCCATTTATTTATTGGTTTACATCTCGGTTATCAGCTTATAAAGTTATTAGTATCTGTGATTTATATCTTTATGAAATATACTCTTTATGAAATATAAATAGTTAGCAGAATTGGTCATTTATTTATTAGTTTATATATCGGTTATTGGCTTATAAAGAGTTAGCAATATCAACCATTTATTTCTTGGCCTTTATATCGGTTATTGGCTTATAAGATAAACAGTTATCAATATCGACCATTTATTTATTGGAATATATATCGGTTATAAATATTTAGAGTTGTCAGTATCGGCCATTTATTTATTGGCTTATATATCGGTTATCAACTCATTATATAAAGAGTTTTCAGAATCGGCCATTTATTTATTGGCCTCTCTCTTTCTCTCTCTCTCTCTCCCTCTCTCTCTCTCTCTCTCTCTCTCTCTCTCTCTCTATATATATATATATATATATATATATATATATATATATATATATATATATATATATATATATATATATAGATAGATAGATAGATAGATAGATAGATAGATAGATAAATAAATATCAGTTTCAAACTCATAAATATAAAGAGTTTGCATTATTAGCCATTTATTTGTTTGTATATCGGCTTATAATGAGTTATCAGTATCGGCCATTTATTTGTTGGCTTATATATCGGTTATCGGCTTATACATATAAAGAGTTACCAGTATCAGTCAGTTATTTATTGCTTTATATATATATATATATATATATATATATATATATATATATATATATATATATATATATATATGAAATATAATAAGTTATCAGTATTGGCCATTTATTTATTGGTCTATATTTTGGTTATAAATATTTAGAGTTAGCAGTATCGTCCATTTATTTATTGGCTTATATATCGGTTATGGGCTTAAAAATATGAAGAGTTATTAGTATTGGCCTTATATTTATTTGTCTATATTTTGGTTAAAAATATTTAGTGTTAGTAGTATCAGCCATTTATTTATTGGTATATATATATATATATATATATATATATATATATATATATATATATATCGGTTTTTGGCTTATAAAGAGTTATCAGTGTCGGCCAATTATTTGCTGGCTTATATATCAGTTATTGGCTTATACATAAAAAGAGTTAGCAGTATCAGCCATTTATTTATTGGTTTATATTTCAGTTATTGGCTTTTAAAGAGTTATCAGTATCGCCTATTTATTTATTGGCCTATATATCGGTTATCGGCTTATACATATAAAGAGTTACCAGTATCAGTCTGTTATTTATTGCCATACATACATACATATATATATATATATATATATATATATATATATATATATATATATATATATATATATATATATATTTAGGTTATTGGCTTATAAATATAAAGAGTTATCAGTACTGGCCATTTATTTATTGGTCTATATATATATATATATATATATATATATATATATATATATATATATATATATATATATCCGTTTTAAACCCATAAATATAAAAAGTTATCAGTCTCAACCATTTATTTATTGGACAATATATCATTATATCGGTTATTAACTTTTAAGTATAAAGGGTTATCAGTATCGGCCATTTATTTTATTGGCCTTCATATAATGGCTATAGACTTATAAATATAAAGAGTTTTCAGTATCAGACATTTATTTATTGGCCTATATATCAGTTATTGGCTATTTATTACTTGAATTATTTGTTTTGCCCTACAGGAACAGCTGAGTAAGAAACAGAAAGACTTACTAAGGAGAATCCAGCAAAAAGTCCAAGAGATTCAGAAGCTGAGAGAGACTATCGAGTCACACAAGGTGAGGTGAAAGGATAACATCTTGAAAAAATTTGACATTTTAAGATTTTAATTGCTATAATCAGATCCCTGGTTCATCTGCTAACCCAGAACGCTTGAAAAAGACTAACTGTGTAGACCTTTTTTTCTGCATGCATGAGGAAAATCACACCATTATTCCAACCATACTAATACTGTAGTTAAAAACTTGAATTAATCTGTAGTGGTAATTCTATGGTATGTTATTATGGTAACTCAACAAATATATACATAAGAGATTTCTCTCTTTTGAAATAAGAGTTATAAAAACTAAGGAAGAAAAGCATACTTTGCAGTGTAGGCAGATGTGAAGAGCTGCTGCTGCAACTGATGTCAGGATTGTGTTTTATCACAGCTCTCAGCACAGACAGCGGTGGAGGACAGTGGCAAGATCTTCACTGAGCTGATCCTCTACATTGAGAGAAGACGCTCAGAGTTCACACAGCTGATCAGAGGTCAGGAAAAGGCTGCCGTGAGTCGAGCTGAAGGACTGCTGAAGCGTCTGGAGCAGGAGGTTGATGAAATGAAAAGGAGAGACTCTGAGATGAAGCAGCTTTTACAAACAGACGATCACATATACTTCCTGCAGGTAGCTTCTCTTAAAGGAACACTCCATTTTTTTGGAATTAAGCTCATTTTATAACTCCCCTAGAACCATTTTTGATTTGGCTTATAAATATAAAGAGTTATCGGTATTGTCATTTATTTATTGGTCTATATATCTGTTATCGGCTTATAAATATACATAGTTATCAGTGACAGCCATTTATTTATTGGTGTATATATCGGTTATCAGCTTATAAATATAAAGAGTTATCGGTATTGTCATTTATTTATTGGTGTATATATATATCGGTTATTGGCTTATGAATATAACAAGTTATTGGCAATGTCAGTTATTTATTGGTCTATATATCGGTTATCGGCTTATAAATATAAAGAGTTATCGGGAATGTCATTTATTTATTGGTCTATATATTGGTTATCGGCTCATAAATATATAGAGTTATCGGTATTGTCATTTATTTATTGGTGTATATATAGGATATTGGCTTATAAATATAAAGAGTTATCGGTATTGTAATTTATTTATTAGTCTATATATTGCTTATCGGCCTATAAATATAAAGAGTAATCGACATTGTCATTTATTTATTGGTGTAAATATAGGTTATCGGCTTATAAATATAAAAAGTTATTGGCATTGTCAGTTATTTATTGGTCTATATATTGGTTATCGGCTTATAAATATATAGAGTTATCGGTATTGTCATTGATTTATTGGTGTATATATAGTTTATTGGCTTAGAAATATAAAAAGTTATTGGCATTGTCAGTTATTTATTGGTTTATATATTGGTTATCGGCTTGTAAATATAAAGAGTTATCGGTATTGTAATTTATTTATTAGTCTATATATTGCTTATCGGCTTATAAATATAAAAAGTAATCGACATTGTCATTTATTTATTGGTGTAAATATAGGTTATCGGCTTTTAAATATAAAAAGTTATTGGCATTGTCAGTTATTTATTGGTCTATATATTGGTTATCGGCTTATAAATATAAAGAGTTATCTGTATTGTCATTTATTTATTAGTGTATATATCGGTTATCGGCTTATAAAGCAATATGAGTATCAGCCATTTATTTATTAGTCCATTTATCGGTTATCGGCTTATAAATATAAAGAGTTATCGGTATTGTCAATTATTTATTGGTCTATATATTGGTTATCGGCTTATAAATATAAAGAGTAATCAACATTGTCATTTATTTATTGGTGTAAATATCGGTTATCGGCTTATAAATATAAAGAGTTATCGGTATTATGATTTATTTATTGGTGTATATAAGGGTTATTGGCTTAAAAAGCAATATGAGTATCAGCCATTTATTTATTGGTCTATATATCGGTTATCGGCTTATAAATATAAAGAGTTATCGACATTGTCATTCATTTATTGGTGTATCAGTTAATGACTTATAAAGCGATATGAGTATAGGCCATTTTTTTATTGGTCTGTTTATCGGTTATCGGCTTATAAATATAAAGAGTTATCGGTATTGTTGTTTATTTATTGGTCTATATATCGGTTATCTGCTTATACATTTCAAATTTTAGGCCCTCTTTAATTGGATGTACTTCACAATATGGGAAAAAAGGTCAATTTGACTTCTGTTTCATGCTGACTTTAGGAGTGTATGATTAAAAACTAGGGAGCCACAGTGGCTCAGTGGTTAGCACTGTGGCCTCAGGTGGCTGGTTCAAGTCCCAGCTGGGCCAGTGGGTGTTTCCCAGTACTGGGTTGCTGCCGGAAGAGCATCCGCTGCATACAACTAAGAATAAATTAATGTTTAAAAATTAGCCTGGCCTATCTGCTGTTGAAAATGAAGCTCAGAATCAATTTCATACAGAAATGTGTAAATCTAAGAATCGATCCATGAATTACAATACATTAAGTTATTGTCCCAGCCCTATTATGATTGTATTGTATTGCCTTTGTAGAGTTTCCGATGTTTGTCTGCTTCTCCTGAAGCTACAGATGTACCCAACACTCTCTGCTCTGCTTTCACTTTTGAGGATGTGACAAAATCTTTGTCTCTGCTGAAAGAGAAACTCAAGGATTCCTGCGACCAGGAGATGGAAATGGTGTCTGGTGAAGGTAGTGCCTCCCTGTGCTTGATCATTATTTATATTCAAATATTAGACCGAATCCTTTAACAGCGATAATATGGTGACTCTTTGAATCTGTTTGGCAACCCCAGTGACATACATCCAGATCATTCCCACCCCAGACCCCAAGACCAGAGAGGACTTCTTACAGTGTAAGTGCACAAACACTTTTCTTTCTACTGAGAGTAAATCAACAGCTGTTTAAAGCAGATTTCCTCACCGCCCCTGTGACAGGAGTTTTGTGCTATACCAACACTGGGTCCTTCTAAATACATGCGATTTATTGCTGATTTGATTCGTTTAATAAACAGCACGCAATAATAGGAAACGTTTTTGCTCTAACCAACATCTGAGATTTATATTTTAGAAACGGCGTCTATTTCTTGCAGCTGAACAACAGAAAACGGACAATGATCCGCTTAGGTACACCTCATGTGCTTTATTCTGTGCTAAATGCTAATAATCTGAGTATGAATGCCATTTGACATGACATTTATTGCCGTACTACTGAAAACAGCAGCAGATAGTTCACCTCTAGAACTGTGACTTAGTGCAAGCCAAAACATATCAGTGATTCAATAATGTTAAAGAGGTTTAATATGTATTAAGTAGATTATAAACCTTACCGTTTCGCTGGAGTGCAGTGAGCGCACTATTCTGTGCTTCTAAATGGCTGTAATTACATTTCTGACGTGTTTCGTCAGGTGCTAATTGCTCATCACCACAAATCTCATCATGTAGCATGTTGTCAGGACACAGGATTACAATGTGACCTGCTCACCTAATGTATACGCTCGTAATATTTATATTATGTGCTAATTAAAAACCACCTCATGTGGAACTCTGAATCTGCGTCTCATTTCGGAGTCTGCTACTGTCCACCGGAGGTCGCATTTCGCTCACGGACGCATACTCTGAGAGCTTTTCTGACCGAATGAATTAAAAACACTGTTTTCCACCAAGGCAACCCGAGCTGCTGAAATATAATTGGCTAAACTGAACAAAGACAGATGTCCTGACACGTAACGCACATGTTCAAAGCGGAATATCTGACTTCAGCATTGTTTTTCAGATAAACAAGAACGTAGCGTGTTTCTGAAATGTCTGCAGACATATTATGTTGTTTTTATGCTTCAGAAGAGTCATACAGCACCTTTAAAGTTCGTGTGAAGCAGAAGTTACTGAGACTTTTATATTAGTATGTTGATGTATTTCCTACTGAAGCTTAATACCTTAATACCTACTGAACCTTGAGGCGGATGGGCTACAGCAGCAGAAGACCACACTGGGTGCCACTCCTCTCAGCTAAGAACAGGCAACTGAGGCAACAGTTCACACAGGCTTACAAAAATTGGACGAGAGAAGACTGGAGAAACGTTGCCTGCTCTGATGAGTCTCCATTTCTGATGCCACATTCGAATGCTTGGGTCAGAATTTGGCGTCAACAACATGAAAGCATGGATCCAGCCTGCCTGTATCAGCGGTTCAGGCTGGTGGTGGGGGTGTAATGGTGTTGGGGATATATTCTTGGCACACTTTGGGCCCAGTAGTACCAAATGAGTGTATGTAACGCACCTTAACAAAAATTAAATATGAAACAAATATTTTGATTTCCTCCAGATTCCCGCCAGCTCACTCTGGATCCAAACACAGCGAACAAACGCCTTCGCCTGTCTGAAGGAAACAAACAGGCCTTCGACAGCGGCTCAGTCCAGCCGTATCCCGATCATCCAGACAGATTTGATCAGCACCTTCAGCTGCTGAGCAGAGAGAGTGTGTGCGGACGCTGCTACTGGGAGCTGGACTGGAGCGGCAGTGGCGGACTCGCCGTTTCAGTGGCGTACAAGAGCATCAGGAGGAAGGGAGAAGGTGATGAGTGCGTGTTTGGGTTCAATCGCCAGTCCTGGAGCTTGTTCTACCGTCTCTCCGGGTCCTTATTTTTTCACGATAAGAAACAGATTAAACTTCACGCACCTCTCAGCTGCTGTAGATTAGGAGTGTATGTGGATCACAGAGCAGGAACTCTGTCTTTCTACAGCGTGTCTGACACATCAATGAGCCTCATCCACACCGAACAGACCACATTCACTCAGCCGCTCTATCCTGGGTTTTTACTTGCTTTCGGATCGACTATAAAGCTGCTGTGAAAAGAAGAGTACAAAATAATACACTTTTAAATCTGATATGTCAGACATACTTAAAAACAGTCCAGCCAAACTGAAGAAAAAGACATCATAGGAAATACTTCCTTACTCGTTTTAAATCGCTTGAATATTTTTGAAAAATAATTGTAAAACATTTATTGGAGGGTCGATTATTTTGCCTTAGATGTACATGTTTGGGATGAGCAAAATGTATTTCTTTTTTTTTTCTACAAAGATCAAATAAAATTTCTTCAAAACTGTTATTTAGACCATTATTTTTGATGATGTTTAATTAGCTACAAATTTTGTGTTTAAGACATCTAATAGATGTCTAGCATGGACATCTTGGCTATGCGATGTTAAATTTGCACTGTCTGTGAAAATCTAATAGACGTCTAAGAATAGCCCTAATCTAGACTAGTCATCAAATAGACTGATCAGGCAGACTTCATATGTGTACCTGGCAAGCGTCTTGTTTTTTAAATGACGTCAAATAGATGTCTAATAGACGTCTAATAGACGTCTAAACATAGACGGCTTGGTTAATACTAGGCTAAATTTGGGCTATCACTACTAGACTAGTCATGAAATAGACAGATCAGACAGACTTCATATGTGTACCCGGCAAGCGTCTTGTTTTTTAAATGACGTCAAATAGATGTGTAATAGACGTCTAAACATAGACGGCTTGGTTAAAACTAGGCTAAATTTGGGCTATCACTGAAAATCTAATAGACGTCTAAGAATAGCCCAAAACTAGACTAGTCCTCAAATAGACCGATCAGACAGACTTCATATGTTACCTGGCAAGCGTCTTGTTTTTTAAATGACGTCAAATAGATGTCTAATAGACGTCTAATAGACGTCTAAACATAGACGGCTTGTTTAAAACTAGGCTAAATTTGGGCTATCACTACTAGACTAGTCATGAAATAGACAGATCAGACAGACTTCATATGTGTACCTGGCAAGCATCTTGTTTTTTAAATGACGTCAAATAGATATCTTATAGACATCTAAACTTAGACGGCTTGGTTAATACTAGACTAAATTTGGGCTATCACTACTAGACTAGTCATGAAATAGACAGATCAGACAGACTTCATATGTGTACCCGGCAAGCGTTTTTGTTTTTTAAATGATGTCAAATAGATGTCTAAAAGACGTCTAAACATAGACGGCTTGCTTAAAACAAGGCTAAATTTGGGCTTTCACTAAAAATCTAATAGACGTCTAAGAATAGCCCAAAACTAGACTAGTCATAAAATAGACAGATCAGACAGACTTCATATGTGTACCTGGCAAGCATCTTGTTTTTTAAATGACGTCAAATAGATATCTTATAGACATCTAAACATAGACGGCTTGGTTAATACTAGACTAAATTTGGGCTATCACTACTAGACTAGTCATGAAATAGACAGATCAGACAGACTTCATATGTGTACCCGGCAAGCGTCTTGTTTTTTAAATGATGTCAAATAGATGTCTAATAGACGTCTAAACATAGACGGCTTGGTTAAAACTAGGCTAAATTTATGCTATCACTACTAGACTAGTCATGAAATAGACAGATCAGGCAGACTTCATATGTGTACACGGCAAGCGTTTTTGTTTTTTAAATGATGTCAAATAGATGTCTAATAGACGTCTATACATAGACAGCTTGGTTAAAACTAGGCTAAATCTGGGCTATCACTAAAAATCTAATAGACGTCTAAGAATAGCCCAAAACTAGACTAGTCATGAAATAGAAAGATCAGACAGACTTCATATGTGTACTTGGCAAGCATTTTTGATTTTTAAATGACATCAAATAGATGTCTAATAGACATCTAAACATAGACGGCTTGGTTAATACTAGGCTAAATTTGGGCTATCACTACTAGACTAGTCATGAAATAGACAGATCAGACAGACTTCATATGTTACCTGGCAAGCGTCTTGTTTTTTAAATGACGTCAAATAGATGTCTAATAGACGTCTATACATAGACGGCTTGGTTAATACTAGGCTAAATTTGGGCTATCACTACTAGACTAGTCATGAAATAGACAGATCAGGCAGACTTCATATGTGTACACGGCAAGCGTTTTTGTTTTTTAAATGATGTCAAATAGATGTCTAATAGACGTCTATACATAGATGGCTTGGTTAAAACAAGGCTAAATTTGGGCTATCACTGAAAATCTAATAGACGTCTAAGAATAGTCCAAAACTAGACTAGTCATCAAATAGACCGATTAGACAGACTTCATATGTGTACCCGGCAAGCGTTTTTGTTTTTTAAATGACATCAAATAGATGTCTAATAGATGTCTAAACATAGACGGCTTGGTTAATACTAGGCTAAATTTGGGCTATCACTAAAAATCTAATAGACGTCTAAGAATAGCCCTATACTAGACTAGTCATCAAATAGACAGATCAGACAGACTTCATATGTGTACCTGGCAAGCGTTTTTGTTTTTTAAATGACGTCAAATAGATGTGTAATAGACGTCTAAGAATAGCCCTAAACTAGACTAGTCCTCAAATAGACAGATCAGACAGACTTCATAAGTGTACCCGGCAAGCGTTTTTGTTTTTTAAATGACGTCAAATAGATGTCTAATAGACGTCTATACACAGACGGCTTGGTTAAAACTAGGTTAAATTTGGGCTATCACTGAAAATCTAATAGACGTCTAAGAATAGCCCAAAACTAGACTAGTCTTGAAATAGACAGATCAGACAGACATCATATGTGTACCCGGCAAGCGTTTTTGTTTTTAAGTGATGTCAAATAGATGTCTAATAGACGTCTAAACATAGACGTTCCTTAAATTTAAATTTCTGAATTTTGTGGTATACTTCTGTAATTTAGCCGCCGTTATTTTACGTTTTTTTTCTGGCCCCCCAGCTGCCGGAAATAAATCGTAAATTTACAGATTTTTTTGGTGTATTGTTACTAGTTTAACAAACTGTTAACATCATCTAAAATTAGTTTGACAAACATCTGCATACTGGAATGGAGGTTAGTCGTGTTTACTTTTCTTTTCTTGGCCAAAAGCATGGTCTCACTTCATTAGTGCTGTGTAAGCATCATCCATTTTACATAGAAATGAAAATAAATCGAAACTAATGAGTTTGTAGCATGTTTTATGATATGCTGTAAAAAAAAAATTTAACGTTCATTGGTTTACCATGTATACGTATACATTACATGAAACATTACATTGTAAATAAATAAATCCGTAATTTTACGCTGATGTGCCGGAAAAAAGTAAAATAACAGCAGTTAAATTACAGAAATTTATCGGAATATAACAGAGGTTAAATTACAGAAATTTAAATTTGAGTACATTTCTGTAAATTAATATCTGTTATTTTACAGTAACTTTCTGTAATTTAATGTCCATTATTTTATGGTAAATTTCTATAACTTAATATCCGTTATTTTACAGTAAATTTCTGTAATTTAATGTCCATTATTTTGCGGTAAATTTCTGTAATTTAATGTTCATGATTTTACAGTATATTTCTGTAATTTAATGGCCATTATTTTACAGTAAATTTCTGTAATTTAATGTCCGTTATTTTATGGTAAATTTCTGTAATTTAATGTTCGTTATTTTATGGTAAATTTCTGTAATTTAATGTCCGTTATTATACAGTAAATTTCTATAATTTAATATCCGTTATTTTATGGTAAATTTCTGTAATTTAATGTCCGTTATTTTATGGTAAATTTCTATAATTTAATATCCGTTATTTTATGGTAAATTTCTGTAATTTAATGTCCATTATTATACAGTAAATTTCAATAATTTAATATCCGTTATTTTATGGTAAATTTCTATAGTTTAATATCTGTTATTTTATGGTAAATTTCTGTAATTTAATGTTCGTTATTTTACAGTAAATTTCTGTAATTTAATGTCTGTTATTTTACAGTAAATTTCTGTAGTTTAATTTACATTATTTTACAGTAAATTTCTGTAATTTAATGTCCATTATTTTACAGTAAATTTCTTTAATTTAATGTCCATTATTTTACGGTAAATTCTTGTAATTTAATGTTCATGATTTTACAGTAAATTTCTGTAATTTAATGTCCGTTATTATACAGTAAATTTCTAAAATTTAATTTCTGTATTTTATGGTAAATTTCTGTAATATCTGTTATTTAACAGTAAATTTCAATAATGTAATGGCCATTATTTTATGGTAAATTTCTGTAATTTAATGTCCGTTATTATACAGTAAATTTCAATAATTTAATGTCCGTTATTTTATGGTAAATTTCTGTAATTTAATGTCCGTTATTTTACAGTAAATTTCTGTAATTTAATGTCCATTATTTTACAGTAAATTTCTGTAATTTAATGTCCATTATTTTACTGTAAATTTCTGTAATTTAATTTACATTATTTTACAGTAAATTTCTGTAATTTAATGTCCATTATTTTACAGTAAATTTCTGTAAATTTCTGTAATTTAATGTACAATATTTTACAGTAAATTTCTGTAATTTAATGTCCATTATTTTACGGTAAATGTTTGTAATTTAATGTTCATGATTTTACAGTATATTTCTGTAATTTATTGGCCGTTATTTTACAGTAAATTTCTGTAATTTAATGTCCGTTATTATACAGTAAATTTCTATAATTTAATATTCGTTATTTTATGGTAAATTTCTGTAATTTAATGTCCATTATTATACAGTAAATTTTAATTAATTTAATGTCCGTTATTTTATGGTAAATTTCTGTAATTTAATGTCTGTTATTTTACAGTACATTTCTGTAGTTTAATTTACATTATTTTACAGTAAATTTCTGTAATTTAATGTCCGTTATTATACAGTAAATTTCTATAATTTAATTTCCGTATTTTATGGTAAATTTCTGTAATTTAATATCTGTTATTTAACAGTAAATTTCTATAATGTAATGGCCGTTATTTTATGGTAAATTTCTGTAATTTAATGTCCGCTATTTTATGGTAAATTTCTGTAATTTAATGTCCGTTATTTTACAGTAAATTTCTGTAATTTAATGTCCATTATTATACAGTAAATTTCAATAATTTAATGTCCGTTATTTTATGGTAAATTTCTGTAATTTAATGGCCGTTAATTTATGGTAAATTTCTGTAATTTAATGTCCGTTATTTTACAGTAAATTTCTGTAATTTAATGTCCATTATTTTACAGTAAATTTCTGTAATTTAATGTACATTATTTTACAGTAAATTTCTGTAATTTAATGTCCATTATTTTACGGTAAATGTTTGTAATTTAATGTTCATGATTTTACAGTATATTTCTGTAATTTATTGGCCGTTATTTTACAGTAAATTTCTGTAATTTAATGTCCGTTATTATACAGTAAATTTCTATAATTTAATATCCGTTATTTTATGGTAAATTTCTGTAATTTAATGGCCGTTATTTTATGGTAAATTTCTGTAATTTAATGTCCATTATTATACAGTAAATTTCAATAATTTAATGTCCGTTATTTTATGGTAAATTTCTGTAATTTAATGTTCGTGATTTTACAGAAAATTTCTATAATTTAATATCCGTTATTTTATGGTAAATTTCTGTAATTTAATGGCCGTTTTTTTATGGTAAATTTCTGTAATTTAATGTCCATTATTATACAGTAAATTTCAATAATTTAATGTCCGTTATTTTATGGTAAATTTCTGTAATTTAATGTCTGTTATTTTACAGTAAATTTCTGTAGTTTAATTTACATTATTTTACAGTAAATTTCTGTAATTTAATGTCCGTTATTATACCGTAAATTTCTATAATTTAATTTCCGTATTTTATGGTAAATTTATGTAATTTAATATCTGTTATTTAACAGTAAATTTCTATAATGTAATGGCCGTTATTTTATGGTAAATTTCTGTAATTTAATGTCCGCTATTTTATGGTAAATTTCTGTAATTTAATGTCCGTTATTTTACAGTAAATTTCTGTAATTTAATGTCCGTTATTATACAGTAAATTTCAATAATTTAATATCCGTTATTTTATGGTAAATTTCTGTAATTTAATGGCCGTTATTTTATGGTAAATTTCTGTAATTTAATGTCCGTTATTTTGCAGTAAATTTCTGTAATTTAATGTCCATTATTTTACAGTAAATTTCTGTAATTTAATGTCCATTATTTTACAGTAAATTTCTGTAATTTAATGTACATTATTTTACAGTAAATTTCTGTAATTTAATGTCCATTATTTTACGGTAAATGTTTGTAATTTAATGTTCATGATTTTACAGTATATTTCTGCAATTTATTGGCCGTTATTTTACAGTAAATTTCTGTAATTTAATGTCCGTTATTATACAGTAAATTTCTATAATTTAATATCCGTTATTTTATGGTAAATTTCTGTAATTTAATGGCCGTTATTTCATGGTAAATTTCTGTAATTTAATGTCCATTATTATACAGTAAATTTCAATAATTTAATGTCCGTTATTTTATGGTAAATTTCTGTAATTTAATGTTCGTGATTTTACAGAAAATTTCTATAATTTAATATCCGTTATTTTATGGTAAATTTCTGTAATTTAATGGCCGTTTTTTTATGGTAAATTTCTGTAATTTAATGTCCATTATTATACAGTAAATTTCAATGATTTAATGTCCGTTATTTTATTGTAAATTTCTGTAATTTAATGTTCGTTAATATACAGTAAATTTCAATAATTTAATGTCCATTATTTTACGTTATTTTTCACCCCAGCTGCCGGAAATATCCAAAAAATTAGATTTTTTTTACAATGTAGGTCATAAAAATCTACTTGAAAGTCCTGGAAAAGTCATGGAATTTTTCTAGCAAAAATGTGTATGAACCCTGAATGAACAACTGTATTTTCATTAACTAACACAAATACTGTAATAAATGTATTGCTCATTGTTTGATCATGTTAGTAAATACATTAACTACCAGTTACTTATACAATCTTATTGTAAAGTGTTACCAACTTAATTGATTTGTGTCGGGACAACAAGAATGAATTGTGTGGAACCCTGTGATGCACTGTAATGCATAATGCCTAAAAATCCTAATAATATTCAAATGAAAGGCCGTGGTTATGCAAGGGTTTGACATTCATATGAAACATTTTGCACGTCATTCTGCTGTAAATTGGGATGTACTTTAATTTCTTAGAAATGTTTTGACGGGTCGTGTTGATGAATATGGGTACTGAGCTGCAGGGTTGCCAGATCTTCTCACTAAAACCAGTCCTTTGGCCAATCGAAACGAACCCAAAGATATACCATTAGACGCATATTTTAATGATAATCACTATAGAAACAATCACGAATGCAGATGGTTTCCATAAAGGAGCTACAATCGCTGGTAGAATATGAGCTGGGTGAGTAAAACTGCAAGCATTTCGGCCAAGAATTGAGGCAATTTGGCAACCTCATGCTGTGGTGAAGTGTGGCGTGTGGATACCAGTCATCAAAAGAGCTCTCTTGATCGCTCACTTAAAATGCATTTTCATGCTTTTTCATGTCACATTAAGACACACAAAGCAGGCACCTACATGAGTGCTTTACAGGCAGATTTGCGACTGTAAATCCTTCTCAAATGCTAAGATTTAAAGGGGGCCTATTATTCTGAACTGACTTTTATGGGTTTGGACAGTCTGGGAATATAACCAGTCTCTAATGCTAAAAAACGTATTTATTTTCATCTTTATAATCACACTTGATAAATAGAAGTGTCTGTGAAACACTTAGATGGAGATTCTCAATTTGTACGTGTCATCAGAGGGGGAAAGCCCCGCCCACTAGTGACCATCTCTCCCTCATTAGCATAGTTTGTTGGTGTTCCACAGTAAAGCCTGGTTTATACTTGACATGTTCGCTTGAGTGCGCGTGGCGAATGTGACGTCATCGCTGTGTACGCGGAGGTTCGCTTTGGGTGTACGCAAGATGATTTCGGCTGGCGGAGCGCACAATTTTTTTTTTTTACTCGAGGGAACAATTCGTTTGACGCCACATTTTATTTGAGCTAACTATGAAACACTTTAAAGAGATTTTATCAGACATCTTTACGATCCGCCCATGCGTGATCAAATTTATAACCTGATGACCGCTACTTCTTGTCCAGAAACGGCAACAGCCGTGAAATTTTTTATTTAAAACAATTTACTAGTTACAAAACTATAATTAAGGAACGAATAATTTTCTTGATAACTGGAAAGGAGTATTTAAACCTGTCGGTTTGCAATTTGCTGATGCCCTGTTTTTAGGCTTTATTTATGGTGGTCTGGAACGTTAGACTATTATCGCCTTTTAGCATATTAGTAGAGGACTAACTAGCCAGACAGTAATGTGTGAATTGTGGAGCGGGCTAAATAAACAGACCAAACTAAATAAAATAAAAACATCTGTTTTTTAGTGAGTGTACTTGTTTGCTTGTATTCTTGCCATAATAAAAATATATATTTGTAGAGCAACTCATGTTCTGTTGTCATTAATATTTTAATAAACTTTAATAGGTAGAACCGTCCGAGATACGAACAAAAGCAAGTGATGCTTTGATTTAAAAAAATCTTGAATGGTTATGAAAACGCTTATAATTATTAAAATAGTTTATAAAAATAGTTAAAAATCGTCAATAATATTAGTGATGTGATGTAGTTCCGGAAACTTCCTACTTCTCTGTTTATTCGTCTGATTTTACGGTCAGTTTCTATAGACCGCCCTCTGTCGTTTTAACGAATATCACAACGGCGAACGCATCAAGTATAAAAGTCTTCGCCATTTCGTGACTTGTGTGCGCCGACAGCGGAGGTCCGCGACACCAGGCGAAAGTATAAATCATGCTTGAGGCGTTACTGTATTTTAATTACATTTCTGGGGAACGCAGTGATATAACGAAGTACATTTTAAATGTGTGTAATTGAATACTGTTACTAAAGTCAGCGTAATTGTGTTACCTACATTACTAATATAGTTTTTCGAAGAAAAAAATGCTTCTTTTAAGTCACGTTTTCCAACTGCTGGACTTCCAGCTTCCTTTTAAACTGCTGGAGAACGCCGGCTGAAATGGCTGCTGATGAAAAAATACAGACATGACTTTGATTTCATTGAGCGTTAAAACAAAGATATGCAGTCTGTGTCCAGTTTCTAAAGAACTTTCCACTGCCTTAACTCGACCAGCTTTTGAATAGGAAGCATTCTACGACAAAACTCGTCACCAAGGAGGACACCGGCGCACAAAAACAAGGTGGCACAACTCAGTCTAAACAGACTAAATTGGATTTTTGTGAGCGGCAGTGAAGGTATCTTCTGAATGTGAAGAGAAAAGTAGCCGCACATGAGGCCGTTCCAGCCTGATCTCATGAGAAAACGCGAGTATTTTACGTTTTGTGCAGTGGCTAATTCATACGAATTCCAATTCAGTCGTATGAAAATGTACGATTTTAAAAAGGAGACCCAACCCCACCCCTAAACCCAACCGTCATTGGATGTTAAGCAAATCGTACTAAACTGTACGAATCAAATCATATGAATTCAGACGAATTAGCCACTAAATCAAAAACTTAAAAATAGCCGTGAGATTGCATTGGCCGTTCACACATCGCATCTTTTTTTACATGCAAGTTCGTTATTTCTAAAAGAGAGCTTGCGTGTACATATTGGGAGCGCGTATTGTGCGCGTTCGCGTTTTCCAGGTGCACGCAGTTGAAAACTACGAGTCACACAACAAGAGCCGACCAATCAGCTTCATGCTTTGTATGGAATATACACATTTCGGTAGACTAATTACCTCAGACAAACGGAGAACACCCAAACACTGGATACTATGGATGTCAAGGGTTACAGGTGTCCAGTTTTCTTCTAAATGTCTTGTTTTGTGTTCAAAAACCAAAAGACAAACAGGTTTAAATTAAGAATTAAGTTTTGGGAGAACTCTTTAACTCTCTTAAATCCATCGTAATGTTTTCCAGCGAATAATAAATTACTAAGAGCTTTTTTATATGTATATTTCAGGTGTTTTAAAAGTAACTTCAGATTACAATTTTCCACTAGTAATCAGTAATTTGTAATCTATTACCTTTTAGAAGTAACTTACCCAACATTGCACATCAGCATAGACAGCCCTGAGTGAGAAGCAACCGTGCGTTAATTTTGAAAAGAGAGCTAGGAGCACAATCTCATCTGAATTTAAAGCGACAGGTCATCATAATGACACAATTAGAATTAAAGAGTCACTTTCAAAAAGTTATAAAACAATATTTGTGTGGTATTTCGAGCTGAAACTTCTCATACACACTCGTTTGTGTCTGTCGCACATTTACATTGCGTAAAAAAAGAGCATTATGGCTCCCCTTTTTAAACGGAAATGTGGCTAATTTGATCACCAAAGTGACATTTATTTCTATAACATTATTTACGATACAGATTGTTTCAGATATAGAAACACATTTCAGCTCTAGTGTGAAGCAGAACTAGTGTTGTTACACAGCCGTCAGATCAGATTATGCTCGGTGTGCAAGTCTCTGACATGTATTATCACTGTTATGGTGGAAACAAATTACAAAGAGAGCCAAATTGCATTTTCCGCAGGACAAATCCCTTTATACGGAATATATTTATGTATGTTATGTTATATTTCTGCCTTTTAAATTTCAGCTGTTTCTAACTTTTGCACTTTTTAAAAATAATTAAAAAAAAATTGGTAGAGAAATAAACTGCATATTACATCAGCGACTAAATTGTTGGACAATTTTTATTCCTGAACTTAAATCATTCTTAAATCTCAATTTCCGATGCTCTTAAGGTCAGTCCTTCCTCACAAAAACGAACAAATTTCTTAGAACTGTTTTTATCGGGTCATTTTGATGAATATGGTCATTGAGCTGCAGGGTTGCCAGATCTGCGCATCAAAACCAATCCTTTGGCCAGCCGAAAATAAATTAAATAAAAAAACTGAAACTCAAGATATGCCTTATTTTAATGCTAATCAAATATAGAAACAATCGTGAACTGTTTTTTATTTCATAACTGGAGCTCTCTTGTGTTAACGCTGCCGTATACATTGCTAAAGTTTGGCTGGCAGAGAGTACAACTTCAAGCGTTTTGGTCTAAATAATTCTTCTTCAATACACCAATGGTCACTGCTTCGAAAGAAGCTCAATGGTAGGATTGGCAACCTTATGCTGTGGCGAATTCTGTGGAAATCGGTCATCAAAAGAGCTCTCTTGACGGCATGTGATCTCTCTCCTAACATGAATTATCATGCTTTTTGACTGCACAGACTGACATTAGGAGACACAAATCACACATTTCCTCTGTTCGGGTAAGCCAATGCTTTGCTTGTTCGATTAATTCCTTTTTATCATGACTTGCAGGTTATAAAACATGTTCTTCGCTCAGCTTCGGACTCGTTTAACGTTTAAACGGCTTGCTATTTCATTTGTTTTTCGCGCAAGATTAGCGCTGATTAAGAGAGAGGTCGATCCTGTTGTGGTTTAGTGGAGGTTGTCACTGTGTTCATGTAATATCTTTGTGTAGACGTCTAAAATGACCTTTCAAATTCTAGAAACTACTTGAAAAACGAACGTTTTCTAGAAAAACTACTTGAAAAACAGACGTTTTCTAGTTACGTTAGCACATCGATGAAATCTAACGTGTTCATTCTGAAAACAGATATTTAGCACACTGATTTATTTATCGACAACCTAAACATTCACTTTGGAGTCAAAAACCAATGGCTGACAGTGCGTTTTCGATATTTTCAAATGTAGAGTCGTCCTCTAAAGATGGTTGTACGATATACTAACTTCTGACCTTCTTGAGGAGGATGACTTGGTCAGCTTTCCTCTGTAAACACATTCAGCTAGCATGCTTCTGTGAGCCAAATTTGTATATTAAGTTCAACTAAATTTCGTTTATTAGTTATATTCATTAACGTATTGAAGTTTTCAGTGTTTCGAGGGATAATGAGCGGACTCTGACTTGCAGGCTTCTCTGATGGACTGCCAAGCCTGCGGTTTTACCGTGGAATTGGCCTACTTTGATCTGTGTCTGTGATGGGTTATTTAATCTCCGTGTTGAAGTTCTGACATAGCGCATATATTATATTGTGGCGCTACAATATTATAATCGAATGTTTACACTCTCAGAAATAAAGCTACGCGATCTGTCAATGGGGTGGATCCTTTTCGAAAGGTCCAAATTTGTACCTAAAAGGTCTATATTAATACCTCAAGGGTACATATTAGTACCTAAAAAGTACAAAAGAGTTACTCTTAAAATTTTTAGGTACTAATTTTGAGGTATTAATATGGACTCTTCGAGTACAAATGAGTACCTTTTGAAAAGGTACCACCCTAGTGACAGCTCGGGCAGCTTTATTACTGAGAGTGTACTCTACCAATGGAAGAAAACTTCTAGGGTGATTAAACTAAAATAGGTGTTTGCATCAACACATTGCGTCAAAGTAAAGCTAAGTTAGACTCATATTGTGTATTTTAATGAACACATGTGCTTGCACATGGAAATTAAATAGTAAAGTAAGCACAATCTTTCATGATCATCCATTTGTCTACTTAAAGTTGAGCCAGGGTTGCCAGGTCTTCACAACAAAAGTAACCTAATTGCCAATCAAAAAAACTCAAAATATGCCTTTCCCATATATAAACATTTGAGTTTGTATTTCTTATCTGACTTTTTATTGCATTATGGACATGGTAAACATTCAGTTAAATTTCATGAATAAATTATCTTAACCAAAGTCCAACCAAATCCTTCAGCTGGTTGTGGCGATGCTAAATTAATTTAAAAGTCTTTAACTTTATTTTCCACCTCTGTGTTCATTAAACATCTTTTCTGTTTAACAATCACTTTGTCTTGGAAATTATAATGATTAAACGAAATGTACTGTTTAAGTTAGTATTTAGCAACAGCAACTGTATAAAGTTGAAGTCAGAATTACTCGCCCCCCTTTGATTTTTTTTTTTGTTTTCTTTTTTAAATATTTCTAAAATGATGTTTAATAGAGCAAGGAAATTTCCACAGGATGTCCGATAATATTTTTCCTTCTGGAGAAAGTCTTGTTTGTTTTATTTCGGCTAGAATAAAAGCAGATTTTAATTTATTGAAAGCAATTTTAAGGTCAAAATTACACCATTTTTTGTTGGGTTCCAGGACATGTCTGGCTTTCAGCAAATGAGCGAGCTGAAAGATGCTTTGAAGCATGTGGTAAACAAATCCATCAGAGATGAGACGTTATCGACGTTTACATTTTAAATAAGTGACAAGAGAAGTGGGATGCATTGGAAAATAATAAATTAGGTGACATACAACCTGAAATCTCAAACAGAGTTTTAAGACTCGATTTGATCAAGTGATTTTTGCCAGATGTCGTATTTGACATACAAGATTAACTCACGCCTTTTTACTTAAAGATGAAGACCCCGCTCAGTGTTTGTGCTGCACAACTCCCCTTACTGTAAAAGACATTTTACTGGACGGTCCTGCTTTTAACGATTCCAGAAGACTTTTTTTATGAAATGAACTCTCTTAAGGAAATTTTTAGCAAAGTGACTTCATAAAATGTTTTGAAATTCTTATCATGTATTAACACTGAAATCGTATTTAACTTGTGTATTAATTTGTTTGTTGTTCTTAATTGTATTATTGAAAAATTCTTGCCATAAAAATAGCCTTGGTTGCTGACATGGCAATAAATTTAAAATACATAACATTACAGTACATTAAGGTCAATACTATTAGCCCCTTTAAGCTGTATATTTTTTCGATAGTCTTCAGAACAAACCATCTTTATACAATAACTTGCCTAATTACCCAAACCTGCCTAGTTTAAGATTATTTTGCTTACCCCAGTGGCAGATTATTTAGCTTGTTTTAAGGAAAATATGACTTATATTGGCATAGTATTTCTAAAAACAAGACTGCTTTCCTAAAAAAAAAGTCTCTTGATTTAAGAGTTTTTAAATATCTGGAAAAGAAAGAAGACAAAAAAATCTAAATAAGAGTGTGCCTTTGAGGTGCCAGTGTAAAAAATGAATATGTAACATTTATTTTAATAAACATAAAAAATCTAAAAGTGCAATGTAGCTGCCACCTATGTGAACAGTTGGTTCCTTCAGTCATTCTCCTCAGAAGATATTTAGCTTTAAAATGTGATAAATTTTGCGTTTTAAGCCACTCGGAAATGGCAAATAGCAGATTTGACTATTAGTTATTAAAAAATTCAAAATGTGTTCATTATAGTTATTTATGACCACTACACGACGACTTTTGCACGACGACGACATTCTCCTCAGAAAGTGTAACTTTAGAGACAGTCCCTACCTTTGCAAGTGTCGATGTCCAACGTTAGTCTAGCCAACTTTCTGTCAGTCTTTTTATAGTGGAAATGTTACTAATTTGATCTCTAAAAGTCACTTTATTTCTATAAAACTTTTTCAGAGAGTTGCAAAACTCAACTCATTTTAATGTTGGCGCTAGCAAGCCAGTGTCAGTAAAGCTCGGGTAAGGTTTATTTATTTTAGTGATGTTACGTTCGGCGTATGTCTTGTCACTGTTGTTTATATTACATTGACTTTTTCAGGATAAATCCCTCTACAGGCCTGCGATGACTTTAATATCTGTGATCTCCCTACAGTGCAACCCGTAGGTGGCGCTATTCACTTTGTTTTGTCAAAGAAAAGGAACTGAAGCTCCTGATTGACGGCTTGCCATCCAGTAGCCTACATGAAGCGGAAGGTTTCCACCAATCACGGTAAATCACAGGCTGTGTTCTCCGCAAATCACTGCGCGTCCTCCGTGTGTACATTATCCTCATTGGGTCTGGCGCTGTTCAGCTGAGTTGACCAGGAAGAAGTCCGTCTCTCAGTTCGCTGTGTGTGTGTGTGTTTACAATTTCTAAACTGCCAAGCGTGACTGAATTTAAGAAGACACATGGAGCTGTGTTTGTCCCGGGATTATTTCAGGTGTTGTTTATTGTTTTATATATACTGTAAAATACTTTCATTCACAATAACGTCAAGTTAACCATAATTTCCTACTATTACTGTATATTCCCAAATTAATAATTGAGGTAAAGTTGTTTTTATAGTCGCACATTCGTTCATTTAACTGGCTCTATATTGTTTAACACGCAATTTTTAATATATTCAGTCAGAATTAGCATGCTAGTATGACTTCAAAACAACACCAACACTATCTAGTTGACTGTAAACATGGCTGTGCTTTGATAGTCATTAGCTGCTAATATGATTTCCTAATTCAGAATTAGCAAAATCTACTTTTCTGAAAGGATATCATTAATGTCTGAATATCCCAATATAAAACCAACTTTACCTCAATAAATCAATACTGGTGTTACGGTTTAACTGGTGTCCCTTTCCAGATGTAAGCTATTCACGTTTGCAGCTTGGCAGATTCGTCCCTTTTTCACAGCAACAAAACATGTCCATACCAAATAAAGATTCTTATTACTTGGCGTCAGTGTCATTGTGAGCATTATTGATTTTAATATCTGTGTAGCAGAACAGTAAAAAACAAAATTAATCTTAAAAAAAAAACAAATATAATTTACGTCATCAACGGGTTTCGAACTCGTGAAGTCAAAAGCTTCATCAAACGCTTTAATCACCTTATCTAACTGAGCTACTCGGGATTAGACATGAAATTGTCTGTTTTAATTTCTTTATCAGTCACATTATGCTAAAATAGTTCTAATATCTAATGTTGTTTTGAAAGTCATGTTATTTCAGACTGAATATTCAAAGTACCACGGTAAATGTGCGAATATAAAGCCAACTTTACCTCAATCATCAATTACTGAAACCCCCCAGAAATTATCATAAAAAATGTATTTTGCATCTGTAAATAAAAAAAACTTCATATATTTTATCAAGTACAGTTGAAGTCGGAATTATTAGCCCACCTGTTTATTTTTTCCCCAAATTGTCTGTTTAACGGAGAGCAGACACATCAACACATTTCTAATCATAATACTTTTAATAACTCATCTCTAATAACTGATTTATTCAGTCATTGCCATGATGACAGTACATAATATTAGACTAGATATTCTTCAAGACACTTCAAGACAGCTTAAAGTGACATTTAAAGGCTTAAAACTAGGCAGGTTAGTGTAATTAGGTAAGTTATTGTATAACGATGGTTTGTTCTGTAGACTATCGAAAACAAATATAGCTTAAAGGGGCTAATAATATTTACCTTAAAATGGTGTTTAAAAAATTAAAAACTGCTTTTATTCTAGGCGAAATAAAACAAATAAGACTTTCTCCACGAGAAAAAATATTATCAGACACACTGTGAACATTTCCTGAATCTGTTCAACATCATTTGGGAAATATTTAAAAAGAAAAGAAAATTCAAAGGAGGGCTTATAATTCTGTCTTCAACTGTAGGTAGCAGTGGAATGATTAATAACCTACTTTGATTTGTTTGTTGACACCTCTCTCTATTTTCCCAGTGGCTCTTGTCTCCTCGACGAGCGTGCAGTTTGAGGATGGCGTATTAATGAAGGATTACATGACGATGATGATGCATATGGTCGTGCTGTGTTTCACGCTGGCGATTTCATTAATGTTCTGGGTCCTGTCCCTGACTGCCAGCACATACTACGGTGAGAGCTCGTCTTCTCTTGCTATGGGCAGTGTGTCCGCGGGCTCTTACATTTACATTTAGTCATTTAGCCGACGCTTTTATCCAAAGCGACTTACAAATGAGGACAAGGAAGCAATTTACACAACTATAAGAGCAACAATGAATAAGTTTCAGGTCTGTAAAGTCTAAGAAGGAAAGTATTAGTAATTTAGTAATTTTTTTTTTTAATTTTTTAGTAAAATTTTAGGTTTTTTGTATATCCAGAGAGGCAATTGCAGATTAGGAAGTAAAGTGGAGACTAAATAGTTGAGTTTTTAGTCGTTTCTTGAAGACAGCGAGTGACTGCTGTTCTGATGCAGTTAGGGAGTTCATTCCACCAACTGGGCAGATTAAACGAGAGCGTTCAGGAAAGTGATCTCTTCCCTCTTTAGGATGGAACCACGAGGCGACGTTCATTCACAGAACGCAAGTTTCTGGAGGGCACATAGATCTGCAGAAGTGAGAGCAGATAAGAAGGAGCAAGGCCAGAAGTCGCTTTGTAGGCAAACATCAGAGCTTTGAATTTGATGCGAGCAGCAACTGGCAGCCAGTGCAAACAGATGAGCAGCGGAGTGACATGTGCTCTTTTAGCTTCATTGAAGACCACTCGTGCTGCTGCGTTCTGGAGCAGCTGAAAAGGCTTGATAGAGTTAGCTGGAAGCCCGGCTAGAAAGTATTTAAAGTTGATAACTCAACATAGAGGTATTTAAGGCCCAGGCCCGGATTGGCTAATCGGGAGGACCGGGAGAATTCCCGGTGGGCCGGTCCGTTTTTTGGCCGCGAGGGCCGGTGTCCGTAGCTCCAGAATCAGCAGTCACACTTTTTAAATTTATTTATTTACTTGACCACAGCCTTTTTATTCATTATTTTACCGCAACTCTTCTATTTTAATGATTATAAATCTCAGTTGTGACTCCAATCTGAACACAGCTATTGTGGTCCAGTGGTTAGCATGTTAGGTTAAGACGCTGCGGACCCGGGTTCGATCCTCATTAGAGTAACTTATTGTTTTCGTTTTTATTGTTAAGACATATAATACTGTTAGGGTTGTTGAACATTTGAAGTTCTAAAAGAGCTGTTTTCTCAAAAGAAGACGTGATAGTGTCATTAGAAACTGATTTGGAAATGACCTTTTTTTAATATAGTCAGTGGTGAACTGAGGTGGGCCGGTCTGAGGCTTGAAACTCCAGGGCTGAAAAGGAGTCCCACTCCGGCCCTGTTAAGGCCCTTAAAAAGTCTTAAACGCTTCTTTGCAAGGTTTTCAATTTGATATCATTTTCAGATATGCAGCGTATGCTAAAGTTTTCCTGAATTAAATCTGCGAATATCAGTAATATCCTGCTAGATTTGACATCATGCTGCTTTGTTTACTGCAGTAACCAAAAACACCATTATTTCTGCAGCTCAACCTACTGAGTTAGCTAGATTTAATCGGTTTTTATTCAGTATATGATTAATGTTTGAGTTGTGGACTAGTTTCTTACATAGTTAGTAAATATACTGTAAGTTAAAATCTCGCCAGTGATTTCAGTTGAAACCTAAAGTGGTGTTAAGGTCTTAAAATGTATGGAAAGAGTCTTAAAAAAGGTCTTAAAAGGTATTAAATTTCACTCTCTGATTCCGATATATAATCTGTAGTGTGTGCCGTGCAGGTAAACCTCACTCCTCTGACCTCTAAAGGTGCTCTAGCGACAGACGCTAGAGGCCACGGTCTTTAGCCGCCTTGTTAGAGCAACCGACTCCCATGCGGAAGGTTGCCGGTTCGATCCCAGCTCGGAGCGGGTTGGGCGGTGTAGGACCGGTGGGGTTACATTGGTGCCGTGACCCGGATGGGAGTGAGGTTTAGAGGGGTGAGTGTAACGGAGGCTAGCTAATGTGTGCTGTGCAGGTAAACCTCACTCCTCTGATCTCTAAAGGTGCTCTAGCGACAGACGCTAGAGGTCATGGTCTTTAGCCGCCTTGTTAGAGCAACCGACTCCCATGCGGAGGGTCGCCGGGTCGATCCCAGCTCGGAGCGGATTGGGTGGTGTAGGACCGGCGGGGTTACATCTGTATGGTAGAAGTTACACATTAAGGGGGTTTCCACTCCTTCCTGAACAGCAGATTCAAGCACTTTTTAATAAAGAATAATTATTTTTAATAATGGTAATTAATTATTATTTTTAAATTATTATTATTATTTATTTTTAATTATTTGTAAATCAAGCACCTTCACACTCCGTCATATGCAGCGCCGTGATAGCCCTTACTGTACCTAACTACATCTAGCCTACACTTAATATGTACATATTAAATATGTTTCGAATGTGTAACTGTTCAAAAAAATTGATGTCATGGTGGCTCAGTGGTCAGCACATTCCCCTCACAGCAAGAAGGTCGCTGGTTCGAGTTCTTGCTGGAGCAGTTGGCATTTCTGTGTGGAGTTTGCCTCTTTTTGGCATGGGTTTGCTCCGGTGTCAACCACAGTCCACAAAACACACGCGTTTATAGGGGTATGAGTGTGTCTGAATGTGTTTCCCAGTACTGGGTTGCAGCTGGATGGGCATCCGCTGTGCATAACATATGCTGAATGAATTGGTGTATTATTCTGCCGTGGTGATCCCTGATAAAGAAAGGGACTAAGCCGAAGGAACTGACGTCATGTTCAAAGAACTAAAATGTGCTGATGTTTTCTGAAATATTGGTAAAATGTGCGTTTATTTGTCATAGTTATTAAATTTAAGATTTTTTGCAAGCCACCTTGAGTTAAATAGTTCAGTTTTACAATTGTTGTGTCCATTCTGGCTCTGACAATAGCACATTTAGCTTAGGTTAGCATAAATCATTGATTAGACCATTAACATCTCACTCAAACATTTAAAAAAAAAAAAAAAGCTGATGCTAACGGTCTAATCCGATTCAATGATTTATGCTAAGCTAAGCTAAAAGTGCCTTTTTAAAGAGTGTTCCTCTAAAGCAGCGGTTCTTAACTGGTTTGGCCATGGAACCCACATTTTGACATGGTCATCAACACCGCGGCCTAAATTTTAAGGAACTATAATGTAATTTGTATTTATTTGTTAACATATACAAGAAGTGACCGACAAATCATAAGAAAAACACCAGGACTTACAAATAAACAATATTTTACTGCTGTCATTTAACGAAATATATGAAATTATAGAAATATTACAAAGTAAAAACGACAAATGTTTGGTTTCTAAAACAATATTATCTCTAAAACAATATTATCTCTACATGTCACGCACTGAGGTTTTAAACCTTTTTTGCCGTCAATATATGTAAATCCAGCCTGATCTCACGAGAAAACGTAAGTATTTTACGTTTTGCCAGTTTAGTGGCTAATTCGTACGAATTCGTACGAGTTTAGTCGTACGAAATGGTACGATTTTAAAAAGGAGGCGTGGCACCTGACCCCACCCCTAACCCCAATCGTCATTGGGGGATAAGCAAATCGTACTAAATTGTACGAATTAGATCGTACGAATTCATACGAATTAGCCACTAAATGAAAAAGTTACGAATTGCCGTGAGATTGTGTTGGTAAATCCATACTTTACATATTCTTGCGCTTCGACATATTTGTTGCTATAATCAAACGAAATTTCACATGTCGAATGGTACAGTTGTCGCTCACGCATTTCAAAATAAAAGTCTTACATAAGCAAAATAAGTTAAAAATGAAACATTTGTTGTTGTTTTTACCACACACTCTGCGACCCACTGAATATGTTCCCGAGACCCACTTTTGAGTCGCGACCCGCCAATTGAGAAACACTACTCTAAAGGAAATTGACTATATATGTTGTTTTGCAGGCACTATGCAGTTTTTCGACAGCAGCACAGTACAGTTGTTGAAATCACACCGTACACAAATTTTAAATTAATTTAATTAAAGCCTTTCTGTGGACATATGGTTGTTTTTAAGTGCTATTAAATGAAATATTAATGATTAAATGAAGGTATTACGTTAAATTAAATTGGCTATTGGCAAAAGTATAGACGTACAATGTACTGGATATGTGCTCCAGGGTCAAAGTTAAGGATCTAAACATTATAAATAAGCTTGATCATAGAAAGTCTATATTTATCATCATTTTAAAATCATAATATAAATACAATTTTTTCAGTATTTTTACCTTTCAGAATCCGCCAATGTGTTCCATTACACACAAAAAACTGTCTATTTAATATTCATCTTATTTGCACATAATGATGGGCGCATGTTAAATCTATAAAGCGGAAAAGAGAATTGTGTCCACTTTGTCATTGTGATGATTGGATTTGAGAACACATCGAGATTGTCCGTCGAGTAAACTGCAGGAACCACATGTTTCTGGAAACATCAGGAAGCTTAATGTCATTTTCCCCCTTGAAAAGTACAAATATTTAACAAAATATGCTGTTTAAGATGGAGGAGTTTTCAAAGAAATACTCTTCTTTTTCCTGAAAAAGACTTATTTTACAGGTCACATGAGTTAAACAGATGAGTTTTACCATTTTTGTATCCATTCAGGGTCCAGCGGGAGCACATTTAGCTTAGCTTAGCATAAATCATTGAATCGGATTAGACCATTAGCATCTCAATCAAACATTTTTAAAAACTGATGCTAATGGTCTAATCTGATTCATTGATTTATGCTAAGCTAAGCAAAACTGTCGCTTAAACTACAGGAACCACGTTTCTGGTAAAAATATTTAACAAAATTTCAAAATAGGCCGTTTAAGGTCACCTAGAGATTTTTACTAGAGGTTTTACTAGAGTTTTACCATTTATGAATAAATTTAGGGTCTGGTGTGAGCACATTTAGCTTAGCATAAATCATTGAATCGGATTAGACCATTAGCATCTCAATCAAACATTTTCGAAAAAGCTGATGCTAACGGTCTAATCCGATTCAATGATTTATGCTAAGCTAAGCTAAAACTGTCGCTTAAACTACAGGAACCACATATTTCTGGTAAAATATTTAACAAAGTTTCAAAATAGGCCGTTTAAGGTCACCTTGAGATTTTTACCAGAGGTTTTACTAGAGTTTTACCATTTAGGAATCCATTTAGGGTCTGATGTGAGCACATTTAGCTTAGCTTAGCATAAATCATTGAATCGGATTAGACCATTAGCATCTCAATCAAACATTTTCGAAAAAGCTGATGCTAACGGTCTAATCCGATTCAATGATTTATGCTAAGCTAAGCTAAAACTGTCGAGTAAACTACAGGAACCACATGTTTCTGGTAAAAATGTTACAAAATTTCAAAATAGGCCGTTTAAGGTCACCTAGAGATTTTCACCAGAGGTTTTACTAGAGTTTTACCATTTAGGAATCCATTCAGGGTCTGGTGTGAGCACATTTAGCTTAGCTTAGCATAAATCATTGAATCGGATTAGACCATTAGCATCTCAATCAAACTTTTTCAAAAAAGCTGATGCTAACGGTCTAATCCGATTCAATGATTTATGCTAAGCTAAGCTAAAACTGTTGAGTCTGTCGAGTAAACTACAGGAACCACATGTTTCTGGTAAAATATTTAACAAAGTTTCAAAATAAGGCTG
>NC_133179.1:72242500-72292500 GCF_049306965.1 Danio rerio | reverse complement strand
TTTTAAGTTTAAAAATTTGTTTGAATTATTTGCCGAATCACCATTAATCGCATCCAAAATAAACGTTTGTATTTACAATATTTATGTGTACTCGCTGTATATAAATATCATATAACATACAAAAAATAGAAAACCAAAATATTTACATATTTATGCATATCTAATTTATATTGGATAAATAAATATATTATAATAAAAATTTATAATTTAATAATCATTATTTAATTATTATGAATAATTATAATATTATAAAATAAATATAAATACAATATTTTCTCAAATATATACATATATATTTTGTGTGTGTGTGTATATTTATTTATATTATGTTATGTAAATACAAGCTTTTATTTTGGATGCAGTTAATCACGATTAATCTTTTGACAGCGCTAATAATAAACTTTATATATTTTTAAAATATATAATAGTCTTTAAATATTTGAAACTAGGGCTGCACGATATTGGAAAAATCTGACATTGCGATCATTTATTTTATTTTGCGATTATTTTGCTCCGATTTATATTGCGATATGAATATAATTTCGGCCGACGACTTGAATAGCTTTATATGGAATTAAATCATTCACTTAGATTGTGATAATCTTGTATAGAGGAGTGAATCAAAGAAATTGCAAGAATAAATAAATAAGATAGCGCAAAAATAAAAGTGAAATTAGTTGTCAGACTTTCAGGTACGGTAATGCGATACGATACTATCATGATATTTTGTCCTCGATAATGATAGATCACGATATCAGCGATATATCACAAGAAAACCCTCCACAATATATCACGATATTTGTAAATAAAGAGGGGAAAATGCATGAAAAAGTTTTTTTTTTTTATTAACAGCACATATATTTCTTAGAACTGCGACATTGAAAATGTAAACACTGCACATCCTTCATAGCTGATCAACAAAAATAATCCCAACTCCACATTGCAGAATCTGCGATGTGACTATTGCGAAAGCACACATTGCTGAAACGATATATTGTGCAGCCCTATTTGAAACACTATATATTCAAATTTATTCGTACAGGCTTGCTATATATACGTAACACACTAATACATACGTGATTTTAAAGTGCTTGAAATTAATATTAAGTTTGGAAAAACTACAAATAAGCAGTGAAGGTTAACAATTCAGGACAGAAATATATTGCCATTGCGTGAGATTGAACATTACGTACTGTAATAATGCACAGTAGATGATTGTTAACAAATGCAAATCAGCTAATCTCCGTCTTTTCTTGCAGCGATGCTGGTTGGCTTTGTTCTTACTATGGCCAACATGAGCTTTTTTGCAGTTTTGCTCACCTTTTTCATCACGTCCACCAAACTAACCAGGTGGAAGGGGGAGATCAAAAAAAAGATCGACCCGGAATATAAAGAAGGTGAGTGTGTTGGGGGCGGTTTGTTTATGCCTGCTGCCAGCTACACAATCTTTAATTCGCATTTTTAGGGTTTCGTTCTTATTTGAATCGCCAAATCAATTTATTTCTATTATTATTCATGTGGTTTCGCTCATTAAACAAGTACAGAAAACACAAGCAGGAACAATAAATTCAAATAATAAAAATTGGCAATTTTTATGACACCCCTAGAGCTAAGCGGTTGGTTTTTACCATTTTTGAATCCATTCATCCCATCTGCGGGTCTGGCTGGAGCGAACAAAGCACAATCTTTCTTGTATGTATTCTGTGATTGTTTTTAGAGCAGCCCAAGCTATTTATCAGCACATATTTTATTATTTTTTATTAGTATTTTGTCATTTTATCAATCTGAATGGATCCTTGTAAGTGCTTTTGCCAACTCTTTATTTAATTTACCATGTCACCTGGGAAAAGTAGTTTGTTTAGAACCACAGCTACATTGATTTTCGACACAATTGCCCAAATTTGACATCAATAAATTGATTTTCTTTCAATGTATGGATGGCAGGCTTATATACTTCATATAATTAACAACAACAATTGTCAAATGTCTGATAATTACATGATAATTTTAGCATCACGAACATTTCTTAGCTTTTACAGCTCTTGTTTTCACTGTAAATTCAAAAGGAAGTATTTTTAATGATTGTTTGTGTGTCTGTTCAATGTAATCCTTATCCTAGCTTTTCTGAAATTGAATTTTCTAAATCTCCGCAGACGTTCACATCGGCATGCACACACTGTCAGTAATGTCACGACAACAAATGTTGTGTTGCTTTAACTTAATTTTTATAGGTAAATTAGGCTTCGGTTCATTTGTTTTAGGTACTTGTGGGGGCTCGTCCGGGATGGGAGTCAGGTATAGGGGGGTAAGTGTAGCCGAGGCCAAGCTAGCGAAGGGCTTTAAAGGTAAACCTCATTCCTCAGATCTCCTCAGATCTCGCTAGAGGCCATGGTTGTTAGCCTGCTTGTTAGAGCAACCGACTCCCATACAAAGAATCCGCAGTTCAATCCCTGCTCAAAACAAGATGGGTAAAGTAGGGCTGGTAGGTTAAACGTGGGTGTATGTCCGGGATGGGAGTGAGGTTTAGAAGAGTAAGTCTACTTCTGCATCAAGTGATCTGCATGACCCACGGCGCATGCAACGCGCATTAATACTTCTGCGCGCTGTTTCTGTTGCTCTACAATAAAACGTCCAAAGTGCTAGTTGGCAGTGAGGTGTTAATGTTCCTCTGTGTCGAGTTTCCTTTCTGGTGTTTTGTTTTTTTTTCTGAACGCTTCCTTAATGTACAAGTGGTTCAAACTCGCTCATTTTGAGGCAGGAACCGGCAGACTTGCAACAACTTTAATCATGAGGTAAACACAAAACAAAACTTTCCATCCGGAGATTCTTCACGGGACTTGACACTTGTAAACACTTGCTCCAACGGACTCGCGTGGCTCTTGGTCCTGCCCACACTCGTCAGCTGTACCAAGCTGACCAATCACAGAGTTTTCGCCACGTATTTTTTGAGAGGTGTGCGTCAGTGACACCCAGGGCCGGCGCGTCCATAGAGGCGACCTAGGCGGCATCCCCGAAACTACCCTCACCACCTGTGCCCTCAGATATATCCGTGTCTAGGGCGGCAGAATAGAGAGAGCGGCGTCCGCGACACTACCCTCAGCACCCGTGCCCTCAGTTATATCCGCGTATAGAGGCAGAATAGAGAGAGCGCCCCCCCTTCCACCCCCGTTTATGGGCGGCATGACCGTCCTTTGCCTAGAAGGGCACTTCAGCTTGCTCCGGCCCTGGTGACACCGAAGGTCACGGCGAGGGCTAAGTGTCCACGCGTAGGCTGCGCTGTACCATACGTGTGCGCTTTAAGCAGAAGTATAAATCAGCCTTAGCACTTTGCTAGATAACCTCCGTTATGCAGGTAAACCTCACTCCTCTGACCTCTAAAGGTGTACTCGAGACAGACGCTATTGGCCATGGTCTTCAGCCTCCTTGTTAGAGCAACCAACTTCCATACCAAAAATCGCCAGTTCGATCCCTGCTCAAAACAAGATGGGTACAGTAGGAAGGGTAGGTTACATGTGGGGGCTTGTCCGGGACGGAAGTGAGGTTTAGGGGGGGTAAGTAGAACAGAGGCCAGCTAGTGTGTGCTGTGCAGGTAAACCTCACTCCTCTGACCTCTAAAGATGCTCTACAGACAGATGCTAGAGGCCATGGTCTTGAGCCTCTTTGTTAGAGCAACTGACTCCAATACAAAAAATCAACAGTTCGATGCCTGCTCAAAACAAGATGGATACAGTAGGAAGGGTAGGTTACACGCGGGGGCTCGTCCGGGATGGGAATGAGGTTTAGGAGGGTAAGTGTAAAGGAGGCCAGCTAGCGAAATGCTATGCAGGGAAACCTAACTTCTCTGATCTCTAAAGGTTCTTTAGCGACAGACGCTAGAGGCCATGGTCTTTAGCCTCCTTGTTAGAGCAACCGATTCCGATACAAAGAATCGCTAGTTCGATCCCAGCTCAGAACAATATGAGTACAGTACGACCAGTAGGTTACACGTTGGGGGCTCGTCCGGGATAAGAGTAAGGTATAGGAGGGTAAGTGTAACAGAGGTCAGCTAGTGAAGTGCTATTCATGTAAACCTCATTCCTCTGACCTCTAAAGGTGCTCTAGCGACAGAAGCTAGAGGCCATGGTCTTTAGCCTCCTTGTCAGAGCAACCGACTCCCATACAAAAAAAAAATCGCCAGTTCGATCTCAGCTCAGAACGAGATGGGTACAATAGGACTAGTAGGTTACACGTGGGGGCTCGTCCGGGATGGTAGTGAGGTTTAGGAGAGTAAGTGTAATGGAGGCCAGCTAGCGAAATGCCATGCAGGTAAATCTCACTACTCTGACCTCAAAAGGTGCTCTAGCGACAGACGCTAGAGGCCATGATCTTTAGCCTCCTTGTTAGAGCAACCGACTCCCATACAAAGAGTTGCCGTGTCACCTGTTTTCAAAATAAAAGGCCCACATACAAAGTTAAATAAAACTGAGGGGGAAAAATCATCTTTGTTGTCTCACTAGGAAACATTGTGGCTTATCAAACACAGCCTGAGGCGTGCATATTAATGACCCCATAGCAACATATCAGTCTAGTCAGATTTACCTAGTGATTTTATGACGCAGCTGCTCGTCAAACCTAAAGTACATGCAAATAATGAGGGTGTGCCCCATGGGTCACGCAACAGTCTGCTTTGTGTTCTGATTGTTCATTTAGGTTTTACATTCGTGTCATTTACACGAGAATAAAAACAATGTCATTTGAGGTTCACGGTATTCCCGTTTCCATGTACTGAACTCTTATTATGCCTAGGTATTCCTTATAGGGCTCCTTTAACCTTGAATTGTATGTCACATTACATTAACGTTTGACCCTATATTATTACTCAGTTTGATTGATTCAACAACAAGACAATCTAGGCAGCAAGAATGTTTTCACAGTGCAGTGCATGCTGACACCTTTAAATATATAATGGCTGTAATATGCAATGTTGTGTGCAGGTGGCCAGAGGAACTGGTTGCAGGTGTTCTGCAACGGAGGAGTTCCTACAGAATTGGCTCTGCTCTACATGATTGAGGCCGGTCCTGGGGAAATGGCCATAGACTTCGCGAAGCAATACTCCGCTTCGTGGATGTGCTTGTCGTTATTGGGAGCTCTGGCTTGCAGCACTGGGGACACCTGGGCTTCTGAGGTCGGTCCTGTGCTCAGTAAGAGCAAACCCAAGCTGATCACCACCTGGAGAGACGTCCCAACAGGTACTCATCATAGAGTGCGATTCCCGGGACTACAAAAGGGGTCAATTTCCACAAATGTATGGCTAGGGGGTTGATGTCAGAGTTTGTTTTTCATTATTCAAATTAGCGACAAAAATGATACTTTACTGACCAGGGCTGCACAATATATCGCTTCAGCATATATCGCAAGAAATGCATTTTTGAGTCTGAATTATAGTTGACCAGGAGCCACAGAATTGTATTTATTCACTGTATTTACTTTATAACTCGCAATTCTGACTTTATAACTCACAATTATGATTTAATAATTCAGAATTGTGACTTTATAACTCAGAATTATGACTTAATAATTCGGAATTGCGACCTTATAACTCAGAATTCTGACTTTACAACTCGGAATTCTGACTTTTAACTCGGAATTGTGACTTTATAACTTGGAATTGTGACTATAACTCGGAATTCTGACCTAATAATTCGAAATAGCTACTGTATATCTCAGAATTCTGACTTTATATCTCGGAATTATGACTTTATATCTCGGAATTCTTACTTTATAACTCAGAATTATGACTTTATATCTCGGAATTCTTACTTTATAACTCAGAATTATGACTTTATATCTCGGAATTCTGATTTAATAATTCGGAATTGCAACCATATAACTCAGAATTGTGATTTTATAACTCGGAATTTTGACTTTATAACTCGAAATTCTGACTTAATAATTCGGAATTGCAACCTTATAACAGAATTGTGACTTTATAACTCGGAATTTTGGCTTAACTCAGAATATAATTCGGAATTCTGACTTAATAACTCAAAATTGCTACCTTATAACTCAGAATTGTGACTTTATAACTCGGAATTGTGACTTTATAACTCAAAATTCTGACTTAATAATTCGGAATTATGACTTTATAACTTAGAATTGCGACTTCATAACTCAGAATTCTGACTTTATAACTCGGAATTATGACTTTATATCTCGGAATTATGACTATAACTCAGAATTGTGACTTTATATCTCGGAATTATGACTTTATAACTCGAAATTCTGACTTTATATCTCGGAATTTGGACTTAATCATTCGGAATTGCAACCCTATCACTCAAAATTCTGACTTTATATCTCGGAATTCTGACTTTATAACTCGGAATTCTGACTTAATAATTCGTAATTGCAACCTTATAACAGAATTGCGACTTTATAACTCAGAATTGCTACCTTATAACTCAGATTTTTGACTTTATAACTCTTAGACTTTATAACTTTTAGAAAAATCAGCTTTTTTTCTGAAAAATCATTTAATAATATTAGTCTTAACAAATGCTTTATCTTTTATGATTAAAAAATTGTTTCAGAAATACGACTTTCTCCAAAAATAATTGGGAATACTTTGAAAAATGTTCTTGCTTTATTAAGCATCATTTAATAGATATAAAGTATACAATTTTCATAGGAGAGCTAATATTTTTTGCCTTCAGTTGTCTTGTTCTCTATTAAGAATAAATACATTATAAATATCTCTTCACAATAAAAATACAGGGTATACACCAATGTGTGTGTGTGTGTGTATGTATATATATATATATATATATATATATATATATATATATATATATATATATATATATATATGTATGTATGTATGTATGTATGTATATATATATATATATATATATATATATATATATATATATATATATATATATATATATATATATATATATTTGTCTTCATTTATTTAAAATGCTTTCCAGGTACCAATGGTGGAGTCACTTCTGTTGGGTTATTGGCCAGTGTTTTGGGTGGAGGTGCAGCAGGTGTAGCGTACTTCTTCATGCAGATCCTGCTGGTGAAAGATTTGCATTCAGCAGTTTCTCAGTGGCCTCTCATCTTGTATGGAGCGATAGCTGGCTTGTTGGGTTCCCTGCTAGACTCACTCCTAGGTGCAACCATGCAGTATTCAGGTAATCTCTTGATCTATATTAAAGGTAAATGAAATAACTTCGTGTGTACACTTGTGTTTAAAACAATGGCAGCGCTTTAAAAAAGTGAATATGTGTCAGAAATGTGTAATACATCTCTTCTCTTACTGTTTAGCAACAGTATTTTAATTAAAGTGTGATAAATGTGTGAAGAGCCAAGAGATTTATTTGCAATTAAAATTAATTTATCAGTACGTTTTTTTTTTATTTAACATGTTTTAGCAAGTACTTTCAATTGCAATATTTACTTTTATTAAAGTGTTGTTGGTTTTGCTCTAAAATAAAACATTTAAATATTTAGGACACAAACTAACTCCATAATAATGGGCACTATTTTTTTGTTTTCAGATATTGTCCACTATTTTAATAAAAAACAATAAATATTATTATTATTATCTTTATTAATCATGTTTACACTTCTTTTTTCTCCCATCAAGGTTATGATGAATCAATTCGTAAAGTTGTGAGTTACGAGTCTCCAAGTGTTAAACGAATATGTGGGAAACCCATCCTGGACAACAACGGAGTGAATCTGTTCTCCTCGATCCTCATAGCTCTGTTCCTGCCTGGGTTTGCTTGGATTTTCTGGCCTAGGCCTTGAATAATGGGATTTTGATGTATATCACGGGTAATGTCTAGATCGGATACGCAGCCGGCCGGAAGTACGACATGCACATCAATATTGCAGGATTTTTTATGACACTGTGTAACAATGATTAATATTTTTACAGTGCTGTGACAGTTAGGTTGGGGGTAGGTGTTAAAAAATAAAATTCTTAAGTAATTTAATATTTAGGGTTGGAGTTGTTCATATTTCTAAAATACAATAAATGGGAAATTTAATAAAAATATATGAATCATTTTCGTTAACTTCTGGCCGCAACCATATCTGATCTAGCAACAACCTAAACCATGTTTCTTTGAGGATAATTAGCGATTTATGCTAAGACCAATTGTTATCCATTTAATTTTAATTAAAATCAAAATAATTTTATAAAGCACAACATGAACTCTTCATTTCTAAATATTGAGATTTGGAGTTATCTTTAATGGTGTGGGGTGTGTGATGTTTACGATGTTTAACAATAGGTCTCATTCACGTTATAACTGCCTTAATAACTTGGAATTGCAACTTTATAACTCTGAATTCTGACTTATTAACTTGGAATTGCGACTATAACTCGGAATTCTGACTTTAACCTGGAATTGTGACTTTATAACTCAGAATTCTGACTTCATAACTTGGAATTCTGACTTTAACCCGGAATTCTGCCTTAATAACTCGGAATTCTGACTTAATAACTCGGAATACTGACTTTAACCCGGAATTGTGACTTTATAACTGGGAATTGCGACTTTATAACTCAAAATTCTGACTTTATAACTTGGAATTCTGACTTATTAACTCGGAATTGCGACTTTATAACTCTGAATTCTGACTTTATTTTGGAATTGCGACTATAACTCGGAATTCTGACTTTAACCTGGAATTGTGACTTTATAACTCTGAATTCTGACTTTATAACTTGGAATTCTGACTTTAACCCGGAAATCTGCCTTAATAACTCAGAATTGCAACTTTATAGCTCGGAATTCTGACTCAATAACTCGGAATTGCGACTTTATAACTCGGAATACTGACTTTAACCCGGAATTGTGACTTTATAACTCAGAATTCTGACTTATTAACTCGGAATTGCGACTTTATAACTCGGAATTCTGACTTTAACTTGGAATTGCGTCTATAACTCGGAATTCTGACTTTAACCTGGAATTGTGACTTTATAACTCAGAATTCTGACTTAATAACTCGGAATTGCAACTTTATAACTCTGAATTCTGACTTAATAACTCGGAATTGCAACTTTATAACTCTGAATTCTGACTTAATAACTCGGAATTGCGACTTTATAACTCTGAATTCTGACTTAATAACTCGGAATTGCGACTTTATAACTCGGATTTCTGACTTATTAACTCGGAATTCCGACTTAATAATTCGGAATACTGACTTTAACCCGGAATTGTGACTTTATAACTCGGAATTCTGACTTATTAACTCGGAATTGCGACTTTATAACTCGGAATTCTGACTTATTAACTCAGAATTCTGACTTTAACCTGGAATTGCAACTTTATAACTCTGAATTCTGACTTTATAACTTGGAACTCTGACTTCATAACTTGGAATTCTGACTTTAACCCGGAACTCTGCCTTAATAACTCAGAATTGCAACTTTATAGCTCGGAATTCTGACTCAATAACTCGGAATTGCAACTTTATAACTCTGAATTCTGACTTAATAACTCGGAATTGCGACTTTATAACTCGGAATTCTGACTTATTAACTCGGAATTCTGACTTTAACTTGGAATTGCGACTTTATAACTGGGAATTCTGACTTTAACCCGGAATTGTGACTTTATAACTCAGAATTCTGACTTAATAACTCGGAATTGCAACTTTATAACTCTGAATTCTGACTTTATAACTTGGAACTCTGACTTCATAACTTGGAATTCTGACTTTAACCCGGAACTCTGCCTTAATAACTCAGAATTGCAACTTTATAGCTCGGAAATCTGACTCAATAACTCGGAATTGCGACTTTATAACTCGGAATACTGACTTCAACCCGGAATTGTGACTTTATAACTCGGAATTCTGACTTATTAACTCGGAATTGCGACTTTTTAACTCGGAATACTGACTTTAACCCGGAATTGTGACTTTATAACTCGGAATACTGACTTCAACCCGGAATTGTGACTTTATAACTCAGAATTCTGACTTATTAACTCGGAATTGCGACTTTATAACTCGGAATTCTGACTTTAACTTGGAATTGCGTCTATAACTCGGAATTCTGACTTTAACCTGGAATTGTGACTTTATAACTCAGAATTCTGACTTAATAACTCGGAATTGCAACTTTATAACTCTAAATTCTGACTTAATAACTCAGAATTGCAACTTTATAACTCTGAATTCTGACTTAATAACTCGGAATTGCAACTTCATAACTCGGATTTCTGACTTATTAACTCGGAATTCCAACTTAATAACTCAGAATACTGACTTTAACCCGGAATTGTGACTTTATAACTCGGAATTCTGACTTATTAACTCGGAATTGCGACTTTATAACTGGGAATTGTGACTTTAACCCGGAATTGTGACTTTATAACTCAGAATTCTGACTTAATAACTCGGAATTGCAACTTTATAACTCTGAATTCTGACTTTATAACTTGTAACTCTGACTTCATAACTTGGAATTCTGACTTTAACCCGGAACTCTGCCTTAATAACTCAGAATTGCAACTTTATAGCTCGGAATTCTGACTCAATAACTCGGAATTGCGACTTTATAACTCGGAATACTGACTTCAACCCGGAATTGTGACTTTATAACTCGGAATTCTGACTTATTAACTCGGAATTGCGACTTTTTAACTCTGAATTCTCACTTAATAACTCGGAATTGCGACTTTATAACTCGGAATACTGACTTTAACCCGGAATTGTGACTTTATAACTCGGAATACTGACTTCAACCCGGAATTGTGACTTTATAACTCAGAATTCTGACTTATTAACTCGGAATTGCGACTTTATAACTCGGAATTCTGACTTTAACTTGGAATTGCGTCTATAACTCGGAATTCTGACTTTAACCTGGAATTGTGACTTTATAACTCAGAATTCTGACTTAATAACTCGGAATTGCAACTTTATAACTCTAAATTCTGACTTAATAACTCAGAATTGCAACTTTATAACTCTGAATTCTGACTTAATAACTCGGAATTGCAACTTCATAACTCGGATTTCTGACTTATTAACTCGGAATTCCAACTTAATAACTCAGAATACTGACTTTAACCCGGAATTGTGACTTTATAACTCGGAATTCTGACTTATTAACTCGGAATTGCGACTTTATAACTGGGAATTGTGACTTTAACCCGGAATTGTGACTTTATAACTCAGAATTCTGACTTAATAACTCGGAATTGCAACTTTATAACTCTGAATTCTGACTTTATAACTTGGAACTCTGACTTCATAACTTGGAATTCTGACTTTAACCCGGAACTCTGCCTTAATAACTCAGAATTGCAACTTTATAGCTCGGAATTCTGACTCAATAACTCGGAATTGCGAATTTATAACTCTGAATTCTGACTTAATAACTTGGAATTGTGACTTTATAACTCGGATTTCTGACTTATTAACTCGGAATTCCGACTTAATAACTCGGAATACTGACTTTAACCCGGAATTGTGACTTTATAACTGGGAATTCTGACTTTAAACCGGAATTTTGACTTTATAATTCAGAATTCTGACTTAATAACTTGGAACTCTGACTTCATAACTTGAAATTCTGACTTTAACCCGTAATTCTGCCTTAATAACTCGGAATTGCAACTTTAAAACTCTGAATTCTGACTTTAACTCGGAATTGCGACTTCTTAACTCGGATTTCTGACTTATTAACTCGGAATTCTGACTTAATAACTCGGAATACTGACTTTAACCCGGAATTGTGACTTTATAACTGGGAATTGCGACTTTATAACTCAAAATTCTGACTTTATAACTCGCAATTCTGACTTTATAACTCGGAATTCTGACTTTATAAAACTTTTGTCTTGTTTTTAATCCAAATATCTACATTTCAAAGGAAAAACAATATTATTTAGCTTCCCCCACTGGCAGATAATGTTCTTGTTTTAAGGAAAAACTGTTAATTTTGCCATATTTTTTCTGAAGTTGAAAACAAAACAATATTTTTACTTGATTTAAGAATGTTTAGATATTTGGACTAGAAGAAAGTAAGAATTTTATTTATTTATTATTATTTTTTTTTTTTTGCATTGTGATTATATAATTTCTGTACCCGAGTACTGTTAGACTCCCCAGAAAATATTCATATCGTAATATTTATCGGAGGAAAATAAAATATTGCATTATCAGGTTTTCCAATATCGTGCAGCCCTACTACTCACCTTTCAGAACATCTGATCTGAACAAAAATACCAGATAGTCAAAGCGAAAAGCTTAAATTTAAATATAATACAATTATTCTAATCAATTGATTCAGTTTTTTGATGACGAATGTTTTTGTGAAACAAGATAAAAACAAAAAAATAAAATAAATGGGAAATTTAATAAAATATATGAATCATTTTCGTTAAATTCTGGCCGCAACCATATCTGATCTAGCAACAACCTAAACCATGTTTCTTTAAGGATAATGAGCGATTTATGCTAAGACCAATTGTTATCCATTTAATTTTAAGAATTAAGTAATTTATAAAGCACGACATGAACTCTTTATTTCTACATATTGAGGTTTTGAGTAGTTTGTAATAGTGGTTGTGTAATGTGTTCGGTGTTAAACAATAGGTCTCATTCACTAATAATTTAGTATATTTTTCGTATTTATACGGAAAACTCGTGTATCCTTGTGTAATAAAATGTTTATTTTATTTTACCCATATTTTTGGGTCATTCTACAAAATTGTGCACTTTTTGTTCGGCAAAATGTCTAAAATGGTTTATTTTTCTAACATTTAAACTTCGAGCACATTATTCAATCATATTGTGACTATGAAAACTCATAAAATTATTTTTATATATATTTTTTTACATATATTTAAAGATCCTATATAAATTATTAGTGTTTTTGAGTGTTATATTGCTGTTAAGACTAGAGACATTGCACATTTCTATAGAATGATAGTAAAACACATTAAAGGGCACCTATTTTACCTTTAAGCTGTAGGGTAAGATTTTGGTGTGAGTGTGTCTGTAAAGTTTCAGCTCAAAATACCCATCAGATTAATTCCGATAGCCTCCAGAATCTGCCCATTTTGAGCTCAAATAAAAGTACAGCTGTTTTTTGTAGCCTGTGGCTTTAAATGCAAATGAGCTGCTTCTCCCCGCCCACTTTTCTGCTTCTCATCATGTGTTACATCAGATAAACAGCAGTCAGGGATAGAGACAGACTCAGATGAAGCTGAAATACGGCAAAATTAAAAAGTAAGTTTATTTAATGCGTTGGAGATTATTTAACCCTGCTGAAAAATCCAGCTTAAACCAGCCTAGGCTTGTTGGCTGGTTTTAGCTGGTCGACCAGCCTGGTTTTAGAGGGGTTTTGGCCACTTCCAGGCTGGTTTCCAACCATTTCCAGCCTGGTCCTAGCTGGTCAGGCTGGAAAAAGACCAGCTAAAACCAGCTCAACCAGCCTGGTTAAAGCTGGATATAGCTGGTTTTGGCTGGACTCCCAGCTTGGCTAGGCTGATCAAGCTGGTTTAAGCTGGTCATCTCCCAGCCTGACCAGCTAAGACCAGGCTGGAAATGGCTGGAAACCAGCCTGGAAGTGGCCAAAACCCCTCTAAAACCAGCCTGGTCGACCAGCTAAAATCAGCCAACCAGCCTAGGCTGGTTTAAACTGGATTTTTCAGCAGGGAAGCCTTTCTTAAATGAGTCACGCATGCTGTTTGCAGTACACTCACACACACGTATGTGCATTTACTGACACCATGCGGACGTGGTGATTATAGCGGTTAAGGATTACATAATGCCGATTTTACTTTATTACAAACTTGCTCTGTTACATTTTAAACTTATAAAAGTCACGGAGAGTTGTAGCTAATAATTTAATCCCAGTTTATTTGCAAAACAATGTTCTGTGGACATGTGTATGTTATAGATCAGTGTTTCTCAACTGGTGGGTCACGACCCAAAAGTGGGTCGCGGGAACATTTTTAGTGGGTCACGGTGTGTGGTCAAAAAAACATCAAAAGTTTAATTTTTTACTTATTTTGCTCATATTGGACTTTTATTTTGAAATGCGCACGACAACCATACTGCTTGACATGTGAATTTTGTAAATTTACACTGCTTGTGTATGATAACAAATAAATACAAATGAATTACAATTGCTAAAATTATATTATAGTTCCTTAAAAGTTGGGTCGCGGCTTGATAACCATGTAAAAATGTGGGTCCCATGGCCAAACCAATTGAGAACCATTGTTGTAGATTCATGGTGCCTGTCAATCAATTCAGTTGGCGGGAAAACCGCAAATGGGCCTCAAAATCACTGGGATTTGGGTCAGAAAATTTTAAGAGACTTACTTTGTTAACATCACTCCAATGTGGACACTATACTACACACAGTTCTGTCCAAACAGCTTACAAAAGGTAAGTTTCATCATAAGTGCCTTTTAAAGTGCTAGCGAATGCCTTATTTCCCCATATAATCTCCCTAACATCTTTGAGCACTTAGTGTTTTAATCAAATAATGTTTTATTCTGTCGAAAGCAGAATAAGCAAAGCTGCAGTTTCATCTCGCTTTCGGCGCTCTTAGCGCGATGGATTGTGGGACACGCTGCTTCCAGTGTATACATAGGAGGCATTGTGGGTATAAAGCGAGTGAACGTTTGTAGGGAATGACCGTCGCTCAGAGTTCAGACAGCACAACAAAATGGCCGACGCCGGGAAAGGAAGACATGCAGCGAGAAGACTTTTCCTCGAGAGGGCGCCCGGTGGTCCATGGAGAAGGTTAGATGGCATACAGTCGCGGATATTTACAGCAATATGTAGTTTAATGAATGATATAAATAATTCTTGCTAACTTCCATCCGCAGCTTTATCCCTTCAGGAGAGTTCCTTCCAGTCAAAAAAAGGTTTTCTGTCTAACAAGACAAGTCCCTGCTGAAAAATCCAGCTTAAACCAGCCTAGGCTGGGTTGACCAGCCTGACCTAGGTTGACCAGCCTGGTTTTAGAGGGGTTTTGGCCATTCCCAGGCTGCTTTCCAGCTATTTCCAGCCTGGTCTTAGCTGGTCAGGCTGGAAAATGACCAGCTAAAACCAGCTTGACCAGCCTGGTTTAAGCTGGATATGGCTGGTTTTGACTGGACTCTCAGCTTGGCTAGGCTGGTCAAGCTGGTTTTAGCTGGTCATCTCCCAGCCTAACCAGCTAAGACCAGGCTGGAAATGGCTGGAAACCAGCCTGGAAGTGGCCAAAACCCCTCTAAAACCAGCCTGGTCGACCAGCTAAAACCAGCCAACCAGCCTAGGCTGGTTTAAGCTGGATTTTTCAGCAGGTAATATTACTTATTCGCGTTAAATATTTTAAATTAATCACATGCGTTGATGATGCGCTAATTCTGACCGCTAAATTTTATATAAAAAAACTTCTCTTCTCTTTCTCTACAGAAGTTGTAACTCCACCGTGTTTAAAACGTCATTATGGGGGTTTTACGTTATTACTAGGGCCAGACGGAATCTGCGGAGATGTTTTTTGCTATTTCTGCGGGGAATTTTGGGAAAAATCTGCGGAATTATGTTGGGAGTATCATAACTAAAACCTTAATATCTAAAATAAAAATACTATCTTTTTAAACTTTTATTTAATGTGTAACAACACAAATCCAAAGCAAGTCTCTCATATAATATCTCTGCTAAAAGACAGAAAATATTACTGTACACACTGCATTGTACATAAATCAGATGAACATTTTCATATTAGTCAATAATATTGCTGTAATTATTTAAAAAAACGGAATAAATATACATTTACTAGTAAATAAACCGAATTAATGATGGGCTAAAAATCTGCGGAATTCTGTGTGCGCCTACGAATTGACGTGAAATGAAGTATTAATATTTGAGTTACTTTTTAAAAATGTAACTTAAGTTACTTTTTAGATCAGCGCTGCCAAAACTTTTTATGATGAAGGGCCAAAAACCTGACTTGATTGAGGGTAAAGTCTAGATGGGAGTGCGACATGCATGCATGACACAGTATAACAATTATTAATATTTTTAAAGTACTGTGATGGTTGGGTTTAGGGTTGGGGTGGGGGTAGGCGTAAAAATAAAATGTATTTGGTATAGATAGCATAAACAATAGTTGGTATACAGCTACTGTTTTTACTTTACTTTGATGGTTGGGTTCAGGGTTGGAGTAGGGGTGGACTTTATTAAAATACAATAAATGGGGAAAATAATAAATAATTCTCGTTAACGTCCAGCCGTGACCATATCCGATCTAGCAACGACCTTGATTGAGGGCTGTGTGCCAAAAGCAGGTCGCACACCAGCCGCAAGTCGGCGGCGCCCGGCGACGGCTCAGGACGCAGTTCATTTTTCAGCCGCGCCACAGAGCGCCATCTGATTAGTTTCATGTTAAATATCATTCGAATGTGCGCGTCTGGTGTGCGATACTTTAATCTGTTATGTACGCGCCGTGTCGCGGCGCCGAGCGGCGCTTCTGGTGTGCGACCTGCTAAAGGGTAATTTGCTAATTTATTGTTTGAGTCATTTTCTTTAGGGCTTAGTCCCTTTATTAATCTGGGGTCGCCACAGCGGAATGAACCACCAACTTATCCAGCACGTTTTACGCAGCTGCAACCCATCAATGGGAAACACCCATACACACTTATTCTTATACACTACGGACAATTTTAGCTTATTCAATTTCTCTAGAGCGCATGTGTTTGGACTGTAGGGGAAAACCGAAGCACCTGGAGGAAACCTACGCGAACGCAGGGAAAACATGCAAACTCCACTCAGAGATGGCAATTGAACCAGCTGGGACTCAAACCAGCGACCTTCTTGCTGTGATTTGACATCGCTACCGACTGTGCCACCACACCGCCCTAATTTATTTTCCTAATATAAAAAAAAAATTGCTATATATGAACTAATGCAGTATAATTTAAAAATATTGTATATATATATATATATATATATATATATATATATATATATATATATATATATATATATATATATATATATGTATATATATGTATGTATGTATATATATATATATATATATATATATATATATATATATATATATATATATATATATATATGGCGGTTCATTCCGCTGTGGCAACCCCGGATTAATAAAGGGACTAAGCCGACAAGAAAATGCATGAATGATATATATATATCATATATATGTTTATATATGTTTATATATGTTTATGTATATATGTTTATGTATGTGTATATATATATATATATATATATATATATATATATATATATATATATATATATATATGTATATATATGTGTGTGTGTATATAAATATATATATATATATATATATATATATATATATATATATATATATATATATATATATATATATATATATATATATATATATATAATGAAGTTATTACAGTAAAAACAATAACAATCCCATTTATTACACAATGGAGTTCAAAGCCAAATAGCAACACAAGTCAAGCTATTCGTGGAGAGTCAGTATTTACGTTATTAAAAGTCCAATTCATTCACAACATGTAAATGAATCGCTTAATTTCAGTTAGCTATAAAACAGACGTTACGTTAAAGGTTGCGTTAAATTCAAAATGACGATCCCTGTTTAAGGGATTCTCCCCAATGCTCCCATCATTCTCTTTTCAGATGGGATGGTGGGACAAATCAAAGCTTAGCCTACCATGGGCCAACTTTGGCCCTAGTTTGGACATCTTAATAATACGTTTCTAACTTAAAACTAACATAGTCACGTTAAATCACACACTCAAGAGAATCTGTTCGTTATTTTGAAGACGTCGAAGAGAAGGGAACCGTCTCAATGGAAAGTGCATTTATGTAACTAATAAGATAACTGTATTACCAATATAAGACGAGATGCTAAACTGACTCTCGGTGGTCATTAATAATCCCATGGCACTTCTGGTAAATAGTAGGGGTGTAACCCCGGTGTCCTGGCCAAATTCCCTCTATCAGCCCTTACCTATCATCCCCATCCACTGAATCAGCTCTATCAATTGTCTCCCCATTCCACCTATAGCTGGAGTGCTGTCGTCGTTGTCCTGTGGCTATCATCGCATCCTCCAAGCGGATGTTGCACACTGATGGTGGAGTGGGGAGAGACCCCACATGATTGTGAAGTGCTTGGTCATATATAATAAGTGCGCTATATAAATACACATTACGTTACTTGTTACTTTTTGGGGGTGTAACGCTATTGTACTGCATTACTATTAAAAGTAGCTTTCCCCAACTACTGTTTATGACTGGTTTTATATATTGAATGAACATATCTATGCTAACTGAGTAATCATACAGTACTGTGATTAGCCCATCATGAGCTATAGTGATCCCTGGTAGAGCAACTGACTCCCATGCGGAAGGTCGCCGGTTCGATACCAGCTCGGAGCGGGTTGGGTGGCGTAGGACCGGCAGGGTTACACTGTGAGTAGTCTTTCAGGACTGGTCTGAAAATAGATTTCACCCATGGAATGACACTGATGAACTTTCAAAAGTGTTTCAAATTGGGCACATAGTGAGGTGTGAACGCTGGACGGCAATTATTGAAATGTTACCTGATTGTGTCCAAATTCAGCGATGTCTGCTTGCTTGGGAGCTCGGTCGCGTTCTGTTTCTCTCCACACCGATTCTTCTTATGGCAAAACATGATTTTTCCAAAGGAGGTTTCAAAATAATATTGAGTGTATCCTTGTTTGATGATTCTTTCATACAAACAATTTATAACCTCCCGCTGTTTTCCAACTCCTCCTAAAGAATTTAATACATTTGTTATAGCAATATCATCCGGTTTAGTTCACCTAAGTGTAACAAGCCAGCTAGTGTGTGCTGTGCAGGTAAACCTCACTCCTCTGACCTCTAAAGGTGCTCTAGCGACAGACACTAGAGGTCATGGTCTTTAGCCTCCTTTTTAGAGCAACCGACTCCCATGCGGAAGATCGCAGGTTCGATCCCAGCTCGGAGCGGGTTGGGTGGTGTAGGTCCGATGGGGTTACATTGGTGCCGTGACCCAGATGGGAGTGAGGTTTAGGGGGTTGAGCGTGACGGAGACCAGCTAGTGTGTGCTGTGCAGGTAAACCTCACTCCTCTGACCTCTAAAGGTGCTCTAGTGACAGATGCTAGAGGCCATGGTCTTTAGCCGCCTTGTTAGAGCAACCGACTCCCATGCGGAGGGTCGCCGGTTCAATCCCAGCTCGGAGCGGGTTGGCTGGCGTAGGACCGGCAGGATTACAGAAGTCACTGTGGATTTAACCCAAGGAGCTCAGTGAATATTCATTCATTCATTTATGCCTTTAGTAGGTGTAAGTCTGTTAGATAGGAAATATACCAGTAGGTTTGTGTTTTTCAAATTTTTCAATTTAAAAGGAAAATTTCTTCTAGAGGAAAGTTTTACTGGAGGGTCTTTGGTTAAGGATATCCGCTTGTTAAGTTTGACGTCACGCGAAGCAGCTTCCGGGTCCAAGCGCTCTATTCAACTGAATGAGGAGACTCATAAAATGGTAATAATAAACGTTTACAAAGCGATTTAATACTTTCAGAAATCACGATCGCAATATATTTGTCTATGCCTAATATCCGATGGCCAGAAAGTCATTCATTTTTTATAAATTGTTAAAATTTTTGGTATTTGTTATGCAGCAAGCCCAGAGATTGTTGCGTACACTATGATTTTATATAAAATTAACTTTAATGTGTGACAGGAATAAAACGGGATCATAAACGAATGATTTCTCCACTCAAATGAATGGCGGCTTGGACCCGGAAACAGTATTACATACGTCACAAACACGTCACCACTTAACAAGCGGATAGATTGGAATAGAACCTAGCTTCAAATATTGCATTTCCAACAGGGCAAAATATACACATTTTAAAATTTGACATAAAATCTACCCTGTAAATTCTAGCATTTCCACATTTTTGGACATCGAAAGCTCCTCTTCTTTCTCCAAACAAGCAGAGGAGACACTAGCACATGTGTTTTTTGATTGTCCAAGCAATTTTAGTCACTTCTAAATTCTCACATATCTGCTTCTGCCAATGCTGTGAATTGCTTTAGTCTAAAAGACATTATTTTTACCGTAAAAACCCTAATGCTAAATCCCTGGAACACATCATACACTCTTTTTTTTTTTAATCGTAGATGGCATTTGTTTTCATTCACAATCAGAAATTCGCTAATAATTGCCCATCCTTTGCTCATTTTAGAATAGATTTAACGCCCTCCTAAAATCACTTCATCTTATTAAGAATAAAAGAAATCTAAGATTCCTGAAATATTATGCAGATGAATTTAAAGAAAGATTGGTTGCTTTCCATTCATTTAATTTAGTTTGTTTATTTTAGCATTATTATTTCATTATTATTATTAATACTGTAATTCTATTAATGTTTTTTCCCATTTGTATTCTACTTTATATATATTTTTTCTTATAGCTATGTAAATTATTGACTATTTTTTTAACATCTGTCTGCGATCCCTTGGACTTCGTTACGATGTTTTTGTATTGTCAGTTCAAGCATTACTAATAAAACATAATAATAACAAATGTTACCTGACGAATCGGTCATAAGCGCCACCCATCTTTTTTTTAATTATTATTATACATTTTAACTGTACAAGATGCATGCCAAAAGGTAAGCGTAAATCAAATACAAATATACAAAATGTACATAGGTAATAATGAAATAAATACATTGTAGAGTTCACAAAGTTTTCAACAGCGTAGGGCTTACTTATTTAGAGAGTCGCTGATATTGCTAATATATAAGCATAATTCAGTCATCAATACCTTAAAATTAGGCCCACACGGAATCTGCGCGCGCAGAATTCCGCAGATTTTCCGCAGAATTCCGCAGATTTTCCGCCGATTTTCCGCCGATTTTTCCACAGAATTCCGCAGATTTTCCGCCGATTTTTCCACAGAATTCCGCAGATTTTCCGCCGATTTTTCCACAGAATTCCGCTGATTTTCCGCAGATTTCTGCAGATCTTTAGCCCATTATTAATTCTGTTTATTTACTTGAGTAAATGTGTAAATCTGAATTTATTCAGTTTTTATTCAGTAATTTATTACTTTTTATTTAATATATTAAGGTTTTCGTTATGATACTCCACTGGATACTCCCAAAATAATTCCGCAGAAATCCGCAGATTTTTTACCAAAATTCTCTGCAGAAATAGAAAAAAAACATCCGCAGATTCCGTCTGGCCCTGCTTATAATTCAATTTCTTATTGGCAAAGTTTACATGAATGTAAAATTTTGTTTGCTAAATAATTAAATTAAAACAAATTTCCTCTTGATTAGGGTAAGTAGTAAAGCCAAAGAGTACATTTTCCCACAACAATGACAGAGGTTTCGAACACTGTAATCTTTTATTAATAAATAAGTTGACTGAGCATGCGCGATGCCAAAACAAGTGTGAAGCAGTCTCCCCATATTCATTACAAAAATACAATTTACATCAATCCCACTTTTAAATGTTTGTAAATAATGTTTTGCTGGATAAAATCTGAGGAGAAGTTTGTAGGATTTATTTCTGTGGTAAACGCCACACGTTTTTTCCCCAGCAAATCAGTGGATCCTTTAATAAAGTAGCCCCGCCCATCTCTGCTCCTCTTCCACTGCTCTTGTCCATTCTAGTCCGCGGTGTAATTTAAGCGCATGCGCAGTGTGTCACGGAACGAGCCAACGGACGAAGTTGGAAACAAGACTGTTTGTTAATCCTGATTTTTTACAGTAAGCAATGGGTGAGTATATTGGTCCCCCGCACATTCATTTACACTGTTTCCCGTTGATGTATAACACCGAGAGCTCCAGCGCTTCTCAAAGCTTGGCTGTTAGTAGAGCATCCCAGCTCAGATGTAAACAGCTAGTACTGTCTATCATGTTGGGAGGAAACTGAGACTTTTGTTTTACTGCCTGTAATGTTATTGTTGGTTTATTTGTCGTTTTTATTCTGTTACGCGTCTTGGTTGCAGTTTTGTGAATTAAAGCACGTTTATATATGTTTATATCTGCGAAACAGTGCATACATACATTACATTTTCACTGCTAACGTGAAACCAAGATTGTGGTAAAGTAGGTTTTATATTCACACATTCGGTCTTTCTCCTTAATAATATAATTACACTTTATTTCTTTATTTATTTTTTGCAAATTATAAATAGTAAAATATTAGCAGCCAACGAATATCTTAGCACAACATTGTTCACAGTCAAGTAAATAGTGCTAATGTTGTTTTGAAGCCGTGTGACTGAATGGTCAAAGTACCATGATAAACAATGTAAGGAACACCTTGTCACTGAACGAATGTGCCAATATAAAACTTTAAGTTTCCTCAATGAAACCAAGTATCATGTTTGAATGTCAGATATGTTCTAATATGAGCTTAAATTACTGAATATCACTGTATATGCTTATAAATGTGTGTGTGTATGATGCTGAACATCAAAACCAGTCGTGTATGTTGCAAGGGTGTATATTTATTGAGATAAAGATGCTTTTAAACTCGTTTTTACCGTGTTTACCACGGTACTTTGAATATTCAGACTGAAGTCACGTGTTAGTATGACTTTAAACTGTAAACAGTGATGTGCTTTAATTGTTGGCTGCTAAAACGATTTCACTTTTTAGACCCTGCTGAAAAATCCAGCTTAAACCAGCCTAGGCTAGTTGGCTGGTTTTAGCTAGTCGACCAGCCTGGTTTTAGAGGGGTTTTGGCCATTTCCAGGCTGGTTTCCAACCATTTCCAGCCTGGTCCTAGCTGGTCAGGCTGGAAAATGACCAGCCAAATCCAGCTAAAACCAGCTCAACCAGCCTGGTTGAAGCTGGATATAGCTGGTTTTGGCTGGACTCCCAGCTTGGCTAGGCTGATCAAGCTGGTTTAAGCTGGTCATCTCCCAGCCTGACCAGCTAAGACCAGGCTGGAAATGGCTGGAAACCAGCCTGGAAGTGGCCAAAACCCCATTAAAACCTAGGCTGGTTTAAGCTGGATTTTTCAGCAGGGGAATTTGCAATAAACACTTTTCTGAAATTATATTATCAGGGAGAAAGTCTGAATGTGTGAATATAAGACCAACTTTACCTCAATTATGTATTTGACAATAGCTAGAAACACTGTAGTATGGGTCAAAGTGATAGACTTTTCACTATATATGTCGAAAGTCGTCAAGTCTTGTTCCTTAAATATATTAAGTAAATGTCCTACTTTAGGAAGTTGCTTTGTAACTGCAGCTTCTTTTATGGTTTATTTATTGTTTTTTATTTATTGCTTATTGAGGTGAAGTGCGTTTTATATTCGCACATTCATTCGTTTAAGAACAGTGAGAACTTGTGATGCACTGCTTTGAATGCTTGGTCTTAAATAAGATATATAAACCGACATCCAAACATGCTCTACACATGAACAGTGCAGTGGCTGTACTCCGCACAAGACTTTTGGCCAGCGGAGAAATTAAAATGGTCGTGCCGAACTGAGTCTGGTTCTCTCTAGGTTTTTTTCTTCACTCTCCTATTTGTGAAGTTTTTTTTCGCTCTCCGCTGTCGCCACTGGCTTGCATGGTTCAGTATCTGAAAAGCTACTCATTGATGGATTCCTTCAGGGTTTGGACTCTCAATAACGACTTCAAACCACACTGAACTGAGCTAAACTGAACTGAACTTAAACACTGAAAACTGAACTACCCTGATCCAGTTACTATGACCATTTATGTGAAGCTACTTTGACACAATAAAAAGCGCTATACAAATAAAGCTGAATTGAATTGAATATATCCAAAGACAAGTAAGATATCCACAGATGCCATTTTAAAAGAAATCTGTGGTTTTTTTTTACTTATGAAGACAGCAGAAGTCAATGATTCTTTACTGTTCCAACATATTCTTAAATGTTTCTTAAAATAAGATATATTGTCTGTCTAATCGGGGGGAAAATTCATTTTATTTTACCCAAATTTTAGAGCAGTAATTGTAATATTTTGATATTTTAAACCAAGGTTTTCATACTGTCAGAATCTTAAACCAGGCAAGCTGTGGGTTATATACTGATGAACGTTTTTCTGTCTCTCTCCATATGCAGATCTCGTCCCGTCTCTGTCCTCACTGCGGCTCCTGGTTTCTCCTCTGCGTCTCACGTCCGCCTTCATGTGGCAGATTGTCCAGGATCAGAACGTGGAGCAGTTTGGAAAACTGGAAGAGTTTGTTTCGGTGATGACCAACTTAGTGCCAGAACTCCTAAGCAGGAGGCAGAGGGCCACACTGATAGTGGGATTACGAGCAAAGGTGAGATGTTATGTAATACTGAGGTGGGGGCATGGTAATGGTTAGCACTGTGGCCTCAAAGCAAGAAGGTTGCTGGTTCGAGTCCCGGCTGGGTCAGTTGGCGTTTCTGTGTGGAGTTTGCTTAACCTCACAAGTCCAAACACATGCGCTATTTATTTATGATTTATTATTTTTGGGTAGAACAAAGACTCTGTGGGTCAGGTAGTTGAAACGGTAGGCGACAAATAATCAATTTGTTATGAGTCAATTAATTAATTTACCGCCACCTACGACGTCACTTCCATCGTGATGTTTCACTTTAGACATCGTACGATGTCAAATTGGTCGACATCATTTATTTACTGTACTTTTGTTCAATTTATTTTGATTCAAAATAGGATGCCTCATGTGCTAGGCTGTTTCTCAATATGCGTTCTTGCCCGTACTTGCGTTCTTGTGTCCTCGTGAAACGTCTTCAGTCGTCGCCGAAGTACTGTTACAATTCAAAGTTTGCATCTTGCCAAGTACAGATAAAATTCCTGCATGTGTACTTGCTCTGCCTTTATGGCCAAGGATGCATCGAGAGGTGACTTATGCGAACTTGCGAAGCTCAGGTATCCCAGAATGCATTGCAGCTAAACCAGCGAATGCTAACAGTGGAGGAGAAAACCCGCACGGTTTTAAAAATACACCTCTGCTGTGTCACAAAATAAAGTTTTACACTTTTTCAGGCGAGAATGTAGCTGTTTAAACTCGAATCGGCAGTTTATTCACAAAGATAGCGCGTCTTTAACGATGTGCCTCAGCTTATGCAGACTCCGACTCTCAGCCTGCCAGCGGGAGCTCCGTTATCACCTTCCCCCCAGGGCAGCTTTACTTCAGTCAGTCCATCTCGGATGTACCGCTGGATCTCATCCCTCCATTGTAGTAAAACATGATATTTAATACGTCTTGTGAATATGTAATGGATAGATTTTGGGTCTAGTCTGTGTATAATAACCCATTTCACTTCACATTTATAGTGATTTATGTTTACATTTTCTTAAATCAAAAATGTAGATTTATAATATCAATATTATAACAATTACAGGGCCGTGTTTTATATAATTAAATTTATTGTTCGTGTACAGTGAAACTGATGAATCCATGGTGAGGTAAGTGACGTTGTAAAGTACACTTCCGTTCCATTTGAAGAAGTACCCGACTTGCGTCGTTACTTCCTCTGGAGTTCGTTCTTCCATGTCTGAACTTGGCAAGTCCGAACTTTGCAAACTTTGTATTGAGAAACAGCCCTAACCAACCTCAAAACAGTTAGATGTGTAGCTTTTCAAACTTTGTTTTGTCTGTCAGTTTTCTGATTTGTTTTGTTTGCTGTGATTTTATCTTTTAGATGATTCTTGAGATGTGTCGAGGCGAGCTTCCAGCAGACCTTCACACTGTCAAATCACACATTCACCAAATCCAGACTACCGATTTACTGAAGGTAGGTCAACTCTTGTTTTGTTACGATACTGGAATTCGTTACCTGTTGTTACTGAAGTTTTAAAAACGTTCATTTCCTGCTAACATTTGAGCGCTGATTGGCCATTGTGTTCATGTACTCAACAGAAATGACTGTGATTGGTCGTGAAGGCCACCGAACTCACCATTGTTTACTTAATGTAAACACAGATACAGGGAAACTGGAGCTATTTAAACAGGGTGTCCTTAAAAGTATTAATAAATCAATTATTTGAAAATTAAGGCCCTTAAAAAGTCTTAATCCCGTTTTCACGAGGTCTTACATTTCTTCAAGCATTGTTTAGGTGTTTGACTCTAAAGAAGCATAAATATATTCCTCGATTGGTCCGGCTAAGCTCCTCTGTCCGCGTGATGCACGCTCTCCACATGTAGCCAAACCATAGAGCAGAGCTATTCAATTGGCGGATCGCGAGGCTTTTTGTTTCGCCCTTCAAAATAGTGTGACCAAGACATCAAAGATAAATTTAGTTCAGTCGAAAAACGGCCGCTATAGTTATGAAGTGACGTGCGTCTGCTCAATACACACGAAGCTGCAGTTATAGGCTGCGCAGAGCATGAGTCACCTGACATTAAGCAAGTGAGTGGCGCGAGCAGCCCAAAACATTTAGGAACTTAAGCTTAAAGGTTTCTCAGTGTCGCGTTACTGTTGCACAGAGCGAAACTGCTGCAACTAAACAAAGTTATGCCACGTGTGCGCTAGTTTAAAGTTCCGAGCTCATATGAAATATCTTGCTTTTCTTTGCGCAATTTCGTTATTTCCAATAATAGAATATATGCCAATATGCATGCGCAATCGGAAGACGCGCTCGCGCCTTTCAGAAAACATCTAACGCCGTAGCTGTGAGAGTTGTGCGCGGCTTTCAGTGCAATGTAAACGAAAGATATGTTAGACGAATTATTATTAAAATGTAGTGTTTCCTCTAGGATTTTTTCCAGCTGTGGCGGCAGGTCTTTTTTTTTTAACACAGATCTACTAACTACCTGTGGCGTTATTATTTCAAAAATACACATTCACAATATTTTAATTCATGCAATTTACCTGTCCACAGGTGAGCGACACAGACATGGAGAGCTTACAGGACAGCGTACTTCAACTCGTCCTCAGCTTGCTAGAGGACGCCATGAAGCGAGAATACTTCTTTCAGGTCCGTGTTCTAGATCTGTTACACATGTAAGCAACTTAAAGGGAGAGTTTACAGAAAATAGACAATTCACAATTTACTCACCCTCAGGCCTACCAAGATATAGGGGCGTTACTTCAGTAGAACATTAAAGAAGATTTAGAGCTGAAATCGTTGTCTTTTGGTGACTGAGGCTGCGTCTGAATACGCATACTTCCATACTATACAGTACACTAAAATCAGTGTGCGAGCCGAGTAGTATGTTCGAATTCATAGAATTGGAAAACCAGTATGCGAGAAGTACCCTGATGAGTACTACTTCCGGCGAGATTCTAAAGTGTGCATCCCATGCAAGCTACGCTATCCCATGATGCCTTGCGAGATAATTCATGAAAGAGACACCACTTGTCCAAAGTTTCACTTATGTTTAATATTATAACTTTTGTACCGAATGGGTTACAATCAAAATGCTCTGAATCCTTGGCTCAGTCCGATTCAAACGCACCCTATGACGTCATTTTCCATTCTGAAAATTTTTCCGCTCTTTTGAATTTTTCGCAAAACATGTTTAATCGAACTCTTCCTAGGCCATTTGTCTGATTTTGGCTGACCAAAAAGTGATTAAGTTCGAGGTGATTAGACTTGCGAACAAATTTAACATAGAGCTTGCGAAAATTACTGAGGCTGCGTCCGAAACCGCATGCTTCCATACTATACAGTAGCGACGCTAAAATCAGTAGTAGGCTATGTCCGAATTCATAGAATTCGAAAATCAGTATGCAAGAAGTACCCGGATGACTTACTATTTCCGGCGAGATTCTGAAGTGCGCATCCCATGCAAGCTGCGCTATCCCATGGTGCCCCGCGAGCGAATTCATGAATGGGAGTGAAGCGACGCAACTGACGCAGGTAGGTCACTTAACCATGACAAAAATGGCAGACGTAGTACGTCCTAATTCCATTCATACAGCTTACATTCATACTGTATAGAACGTACTTTTCTAACGGCCGAGTAGTACGTTTAAATTCAAATACAGTACCTACTGAGTAGTAGACGGTTTAGGACGCAGCTCGTATAATGGAGGTCAGTGGATGAAGTCCACTGCCATTATTTTGAGATAAAAAAAAGTTCCACCAGTGGTCTTAGGGGCCGATTACACATCGGGACGTACTACGTCTGCCATTTGTCATTATAACATGACCCTCACTTCACTGTCATTCATGAATTCTCTCGCGTTGCATCATGCGATAGCGTAGCGTCCATTAGGTGTGCACTTGAGAATCTCGCCGGAAGAAGTCGGTCATCCGGTTACTCCTCGCGTACTGAATTTCCAATGCTACTATTTCAGACGTGACACTCGCATGAAGTATACAATTTCAGTCGCAGCCGTGGCCTCAGTGACAGCTTATGTATGTGTATTTCTGTGTATAGACTTGCCTAGTATGATTTAGTATTTAATGCAAAACATTTGTGATTATAATGGGAACGAAACTTGGATATATATATAAACTAAATATAGCATACGCACCCTGAGCATGCGTCAATGCCACTGCCATATTGGTACAGTGCTCCCAGGACAAAAGTCATTCAATTAAAGCCAGTGGGAAGATGCTGGACTTCTGCGCTGCATACAGGTGTAGTTACGACAAAACAAAGCATAAAGGCAGAACGTGTCATAGGTAAGATGGTGTTTTTTACGATTTTGTATGTTACGAACTTTTGTACGTCCGAATTCCATTCATACTGTATAGAACGCACTTTTCTGACAGCTGAGCAGTACGTTTAAATTCAAATGCAGTACCTACTGAGTAGTAGGCGGTTTCGGACGCAGCCTATGGCTCTGGATGGCCACAGTCATCAGAATCCACCTTGATCCCGCGTTCATTTCAAAGGAGCGCTACCCTGTACCAAAATGGCAGCTCTATTGACGCATTCCTTCCAATAGACAACAACAGCGTAGGCGACACCTGCTGTAAATATCTTTGTGTATAAAACTAGCGGTCTAGTGTTTGTATAACTTCTCTAGCTCCATAGTGTTCATTTAAGAGCTGTTCTGCAACTAAAATGAAGAGTTTTTGTATTTCAGGAAGTATTTCCAGTGGAGTACGGTCCTGACTTTGACAAAGCGCTGCAAGTCCTCGTTGGCTTTTTTCTCTCCAGATTGGAGCAACTCCTGCCTGTACCAAACTTCAAACAGGTCTGATTATACGAGCTTCTCGAATACCTTATCTGAATGATTTACGGGTTGTTTTGGGGTTTTCAATACTTCAATTTCTTCAATTTCAGCTCTCATTGTTGCTCAGCTGCCGTCCTGGTGAGCTGGATGGGTATGTGGACTCGGTTTGCAAGTCGCACAGTTTGCTGTCCTTGCTGCAATCAGATATATGTGGCACTCTGGAAAAAAACGGTAACATTTTAATGCCAGATTCATTCTGTATGCTATCCCTTTTTGTCAAACTAAGCTTAAAGCGTCTTTACACAACAAAGGCGGCACAGAAAACGAACCTTAAGGGGCATAGATTTACAAAAATGTCTGTTTACGTAAGCATTTGAATGCAGCAGAGAGTCTTTAGACGGAATTCTGAATAAATCGGCCGTGTAGAGATGATTTTACATGGTTAATTTAAGAAAACGGATTGAATATCTTTAATAGCGAGCAGATTTGAGAACTTGAAAGTATTAGTTCACCTATAAATATGTTAAAGAAACACGCCACTTTTGTTTTTGGAAATAGAGTTAAACTGTTAAGTTAAATTTTTTTCCATCCATTCTGATCTCCAGATCTGGCGGGAGCACTTTTAGCTTAGCTTAGCATAGGTAATTGAATCGGATTAGATCGTTAGCAACTTATTTGAGCTTCTAGAAAATAGCAAATTGCTATTTTTCCATCAGTCTTCATACAACATTACTACAGAGGAGTCAAACGTTACATTTGACTTTCGACATTCGAAAATGATCAAAACTGTTTGGTCTTTTTTTTTTTTCGAGTGAGCTGCTAATAGTCTAATCATGTTCAATGATTTATGCTAAGCTAAGCTAAAAGTGCGCATCTGAGACCCGGAGATCGGCTGAATAGACTAAAAAATGGTCAAATTACTGAGTAAAATGTTGTAAATTTGCCTCTTTTTAAAAATGGAGTGTTTCTTAACAACAGAATTCAAATTTTTTGGTGAACTTAAAAATGGAAAATCACAAATTTATGTCATTAGGACAGTTAGCCAGTGCTGAAGATTAAGATTAATTAGTTGTTTTCATCTTGCTTTCTTCAGTTCTTCCATCAATCGTGGAGGATCGAATAGTCTCCTCATTGTCACTGCCTCCTGTTGGCGACTCGGTCCTTGTAAATCAGCAGAACGATGCCACGCTACTTCTAGAGGAGCCGAAAAACCTACTAAAACAGACTGTAGACAAGGAGACACTGGCAGGTGATCCAGATGTCCGAAATGAGGGATCTAGCTCCAACAGCGAATCATCCTTCAGAGACAGCGATGGAGAAAAGGAAACAAATGCTGATAAACTGCAAGAGTAAGCAACCGTTGAGTTTTACCATTTACTTTTAATCCAGCCGATCTCAAGGTCTGGCAGGAGCTCTTTTAGCTTAGCTTAGCATAAAGCATTGAATCAGATTAGACCATTGGCAACTTCTTCGAGCTTGTAGGAAATGGCTAGTCCTCTGTAACTACAGAGAAGTCGAGCATTAAATATGAAAGTCATCAAAACCCTTGGCTCGTTTTAGATTTAGATGCTAATTGTCTAATCTTATTCAATGATCCATGCTAAGCTAAGCTAAAAGTGCGAAATTGGATTCAAAAAGTGGTATGGTGTAGGCTGTTACGATCAACTGTTCATTTATTAAGGTTAAGGTTGGCAAGTCAATGTTTATTTTGTATAAAAATTTTAATTTGCTATATAATCTCATGATATGTCTCTTATCCTGATAACGCTGTATCACAATAATATAGTACCTTTTCTATAAATGCAATCAATTAATAGTTTGTTGTGATGTAATATTATTGTGTGGCTAAAGTTCGAATGCAGGTTAGGTTTAGGGATAATTGCATGCATAATTAATTGTAGTTACAGCATGACACAATTTGTCTGTTCTGAAGTGAATTTGACACGCGAATGAAGCGGGGTTTGCCGCGCGAATGAAGCGAGTAAACTCAAATGTTCACGCAGCAATTTACGTGCGAATAGCACGATTTATCCGCACGTTACGCGTCTGGTGTGCACACTATAGTATGTACACGGAACGCGCGGACAAATCGTGCTATTCGCGCGTAAATTGCTGCGTGAACATTTGAGTTTACTCGCTTCATTCGCGCGTCAAATTCACTTCGGAACAGACACGGATTCGCGTGATGGGCAGGGCTTCTGTCTGCCGGGTGACTCTAGCTTCATAGCTATATGGCTAACATGGATTTTAGGAAGAAAATAACAGTGTTTATGTGCTTTATGAAGACTGAAAAACAGCGTTGAGACGTTTAGGGTCGTGTCTGAGTCCTTTCAGAGGTTCTTCCAGCTCTGTGAGCTCATAAACTTCTCCAGAAACTGAACCTGGATGATGGAGGCTTTTAGCGGTGCTTCTGACTGAGCCGAATCCAGTTTGATGTCGGCTGAAGAATTTTCCCCCGGAACACCGACAACAGGCGATTCGTCACAATCACGCCCCCACAAGAGCAAGCTCCTGATTGGTTAACGCGGGGCGAATATCCGCTGAAGTTCAGATTTTCGAACTTGAGTTTCAATTCGCGTCGCGCCATTCGTGTGTATCGTGCCATTCGCACCGCGCCATTCGCGTCATTCGCACGTATCGCACCGCATGATGTCTATTCGCACGTTTGCATTGACAACATGTAAGTCACTCGCGCTTGACGCGCGTTCCACGTCTGGTGTAAACGCAGCATAACAAGGAAACTTCATTCATTCATTTTCTTGTCGGCTTAGTCCCTTTATTAATCCGGGGTCGCCACAGCGGAATGAACCGCCAACTTATCCAAGTTTTTACGCAGCGGATGCCCTTCCAGCCGCAACCCATCTCTGGGAAACATCCACACACTCATACACTACGGACAATTTAGTCCACCCAATTCACCTGTACCGCATGTCTGTGGACTGTGGGGGAAACCGGAGCACCCGGAGGAAACCCACGCAAACGCAGGAAGAACATGCAAAGTGTTATTGATTGATTTATTTTTTTTATTTATATCAGTTCTGGGCAAATGTTTGATTGAGAATGTAGAAATATAAAATTTTATATTAAAATATAAAACACGCTTTTAAAAACTAACGATTACAGACCTAGCATAAAGTAAAATGTAAACATTGTACATTTTAAGCCTGCAAGTTTCTCCCCATGCTGTTATTCACATTGCTGCCTGCATCCTCGTGGTGAAGTCTATGGGTGTACTCACACCAGGCATGGTTGTCTTGAACCGTGCTCAGGCACGACTGTTCCTCCTCCCCTCTCTTCCTCGGCCTGCACTCATACTGAATTTTACCTTCAGAGTCTGAGCACCTTCTGTCATTGATGATGCGACTGTTCAGTTTAACAGAATTTAAAAGTTATTTTTAAGTCGTTTGGCAAGCGATGACACAGTCGAATGTTTTGCTGAACAGATTTTTACACTCACAGATGATCATAAATTCCTCGTGCTGCAGGTACAGTATTAGGAGGTTTGCTGAAGGTGCAGCGAGGGGATTATGTCTTAAATAATCCATGACAGTTCTCGTTCATTGAACAGTAAGAATGATTAATCACTCCATATGAAACTGTCCCTCAAAAGTGACATCAGTGCTGCGTCCGAAAGCGCCTACTACTCAGTAGGTACTGCATTTGAATTTAAACGTACTACTCGGCCGTTAAAAAAGTACATTCTATACAGTATGAATGTGAAAAGTATGAATGGAATTCGGACGTACTACATCCGCCATTTTGTCATGGTCACGTGACCTACCTGCGTCAGTTGCGTCGCCTCACTTCCATTCATGAATTCTCTCACGGGACATTATGGGATAGTGCAGCGTGCATGGGATGCGCACTTTAGAATCTCGCCGGAAGTAGTAAGTCATCCGGGTACTTCTCGCATACTGATTTTCCAATTCTATGAATTCGGACATACTACTCAGCTCGCATACTGATTTTAGCGTACTATATAGTATGGAAGTATGCGGTTTCGGACGCAACCCGTGTCTCAGTTTCGCACTCACACTACAAGCATACTGCAGCAAAGCCCAACCGAACCGTGTTCTGGAACTGCCCTCCTCCAACAAGACTAGGGCCGGCACACTAAACCAAGCCTGGGCCAAATTCAGAGCCCTCACACTTGTCAAACAAACCAGGAAATGCACCCGGGCATAGTTCGAATAGCCTAGTGCGAGTGCGTCCTAAGATGGCGAAAAAGTGTTACACTAAATAACAAATATTATACAAAATGATGGATCGAAACAAAAAATGGATAATATGAAATTATATGAAATGATCGACTTTATTTCACGCATACGATATTGATATTATAGGTGGGCATAATTCATTTTTTAAATCTAGATTAATCTCACTGTAATCTTGGCTCATTTAAATTCTGCTGAAGGCATTCAGAATATGTGTGCTACCCAAATAATGACTAAAAGTAAGTCTTTGAGAACGGCATTCTCAAGCCAGGTGGCGCATTAGATCAGGGGCTTATCTCCTGTTTTCCAAAATGCATCACAAACTGCTTGAGAAACTGTTCTACTCTGATGATTAGTGATGAAAATAAATTGTTCAATGAGATGTGCTTGTGTTTACTCACTGTTCATTCTACAAAAGCTCCAAACATTTTTTGATCACTTTAATCCGACTAAAGTCATCACTGAACTAAACAGAAATGGAGTTAAGACGTGTGGAGTATGCAGATATTAGTGGCATTATTGAAGTAAACACCGCGGTCAAACTATTAGCGTCATGTAGGACTTTTCGCCATATTTTTAAGATTCACAAACACTGCTGTCAGTAAAGGACCGCACACACACACACACACACACACATTGCAAAATCCAGAAGTATTTTTTCTTTCCATTCGGCGTGTGTTATTAAATTCCACAACACTCTCAGCAGTCCTTTAATCCTTATTTGCGTCTAATACACCAGTTTGTCACGGGGGCATGAATGAAATGTTCATGAGTTTATGTGAAACTGCCGAACTGCAGTTAAAGTCGGCCAAAATTACAGGAAACTCTTAAATGAATGCACTTGACGTCAACACCTTAATAATGCAAATAACTAGACTACACATGTAAGCGTAGTCAGTCGTAGTCAGTAAGTGAAAGATCCAGAAGGGCATCCTGCTGATTTGATTCAGAAGGGCACTTTTTTTTGTAATCATTGTGTAAGAAAAGTAGTAATCAAAGATCCTTTTTATTGTTTTTATAGGTGTGACTCCAAAGAGCCAGACCTGCTGTCGTCCACCAATGATGCTCACACAGGTAAAACCTCTCTGAAAGTCAACAGGCCTCATTCATCAATATCATTTGAATTGTCGTGAATTTGTTTTTAAGAAACTTCCCGAGAACAGTGTACAGTGGAACGGTGAGCCCCATGTCATTATTATTGAAAACGCATGCCAGTTTTTCCAAATTAACATATGAACACCCCACAATTCCCCATAAATAACATGACCTGTTACTGGTACACACCAAGTCGACAGTCAGCGCAACACAATCTCACGGCAATTCGTAACTTTTTGATTTAGTGGCTAATTCGAATGAATTCCTACGATCTAGTTCATACAATTTAGTATGATTTACTCATCACCCAATAGAGTGAAGGAACTATGACGTCACTTTGTAGGCTAATCGGCTGCTAGCATAAAACTGGTTCCCTCGTGAAAATCCTATAGGATTTTCCCATAGGCTTTTCGAAGATTGCAAATAATAAGCTCTGTGTTCAAACACAGTTCATTACACTTACACATTTAGTCCAGCAGGATAATCCTCACACGAAAATACAACTTGGAGCACTTTTGGATCTTAAATGCAAACGCAAGAGTTAAAAAGCTAACATTAGGCTATAAACGGACTATAGTGCCCTCGGGGCGCTCGTCTGTGACGTCAGCCCCACCCTGCTACAGACGACTTTTCAAGCTTATTTTTTAGAAATAATGTCCATGACAAAGAGTTAATCTCTCTGTATATTATATTATAATCCACGCTATGTATTATAAACAAATAAATACGCAAAATTACATAGACCTATGAGCCTTTTGGATCGTTTTTACGTGGGAAATACATCTGTTTTGCTTTGCGGTTGTTCTAAAGTTTTAAAACTGCGTGTATAAATCTGCCTACATAGTATTATCATCAGACATATTTAAATAAGTGTATCGCTCGTGCACACAGCCTGCTTACCTTAACAGATGACAGAAATGAGGCGTGAGGAGGAACAAGTCTATCAAATGCCTGCAAGTTCCATCATCATGGACACAGAGCAACATTCAATATTCCCTTTTATGTCACGACGTACAGCGAAAAGCAGCTCATACAGTCAAATCTGCTATACGTTTTATGGAGGAGTGTTAATATTGCAGTTATGACTGAGTAAAATGTGTTCAGATGAAGAAAAAAAAGACAAAAAATCACTTGATCACGTTAATATGTCTGTATTTTTACACATTTATTCACACGTTTGCATTACTGAGGGCAGGAGAGAGACAGGCTGCACTAGTGAGCAGTATCTTCATAATATAGTTTAATTAAAATAAATGATCAACAAATGAATCTGTCTCGACAGCCTTTACATGTGAAGGCATTATCTACACACAATCTGAATCCCCAATTAGAAAAATACTACAAACTATAAAATACTCATGAAAATACCTAAATAACAGACAAATCCAAACGCCCAACACAAGCGAGCTGCGCTCCAGACCAGTTCAGCTCGATGACGTATAATGTCCCCGACACCGCCTGTAGTCCCATTTAGCAACTTGATAGCAACCGTCTTTTTAAAGAAGCATGGCCGAATTAAAAACTCAAGAGTGTGCTGTAACTAATGTGTTTTATGTCGTAGAACAAAACGTGAAAGTATCTTGAATTTGTGTTAGTCACGGACCTTATTTAAGCGATTTTACTGAAACCCCATACAAAAAACCCATTGACTTTGGGACGAGGGAACCGGAACTGCTAAAATGCTAACTCGCTTCCGGGTTTTTGCATACAAATTGACGTCATAGTTCCTCCACTCTATGACGGTTGGGGTTAGGGGTGGTCTTGGGTGCAACGCATCCTTTCTAAAATCATACAATTTTGTTAGACTGAACTCGTACGAATTGGCCACAAAACTGACAAAACGTAAAATACTTACGTTTTCTCATGAGATCAGGCTAGTCAGCCGGTTGATTTGGTGTTTTCCACGTCGCCTCTCGTCGGATCAAGGTTTTGGGTGAACTATCCATTTAACTAATACTAAATTCAATAAACAAAATCTGCATGACAGGCAAATTTTTGCATTTCTTCATCTTCGTGAAAAGTGCTCAAGTAGAGTTTAAGAAGAGATTTGTTCATGAATGAGGCCCGGAATTCTCATTACAGCCTCCTTTTTTGCTTTTTAATCCTTGATTTAATTATTTCTGTTTCAACCCACGTGTAGGAGATCTCATTTTTTCGGCAGCAGCACCTCCTCAGCGCCCCGACAGTTTCACCAACTCCCCGTCCAAAGGCTTCCACTACGCCGGCAGGACCGTACACCGCTGTCAACAGTGCACTAAATACTTCATCTACCGCTCTGACCTCGTGAAGCACCAGGAGACGCACACCAAGCCAGGGGCGCACGAGTGTCTGCAGTGTGGGCAGGATTTTGAGGATTCGACTCAGCTGGCGGCGCACAGGATCTCCAGCTGCAACACCAGAGTGTTCAAGTGCGTCAAATGCAGAGCTCACTTCCGATCCCTCAGGACCCTGTACAAACACAACCGAATGCACAAAGAGAAGACCACACACAAATGCCCTGAGTGCGGGCGCACGTTCACAAGCCTCTCCCAGTTAGTCAGCCACCGGCGCGGACACCGAACTCCTTCCATCAAACGGAACTACACCTGCAAACAATGCAACGAGACGTTCGGCTCGTATAGAGCGAGTCTGATCCACCAGAAGATCCATAAAGCGGACGCAGCGCGTCCGTCCAAATCGGATCGACAGCCAGGAAAGTGTCGCTTCTGCGACTTGACGTTCAACATAGACAGCGAGTTAAGAAGCCACCTGAAGACGCACGCCGAGTTCAGACCGTATATCTGCGACCAGTGTGGGAAGTGCTTCTCTGCGAACAGCAGTCTGCTAGCTCACCTCTCCAACCACACCGGAGAAAAGCCCCTCCTCTGCTCGCAGTGCGGCAAACGCTTCTACAGCAAGATCCAGCTCAAGTCCCACATGAGGTGTCATTCTGGAGAGCGTCCGCACATCTGCCCCTACTGCGAGAAGCAGTTTTCACTGTCAGGGAACTTGAAGATCCACATCCGCATCCACACCGGCGAGAAGCCGTACGTGTGCCATCAGTGCGGGAAGGGTTTCGTGTCCGCCGGCTGTCTGCAGGTGCACCTGCGCTCGCACACCGGAGAGAAGCCGTACCAGTGTAAAATCTGCGGGAAGAAGTTCGTTGTTTCCAGCCACCTGACGGCGCACATGTGCTTTCACACCGGCGAGCGTCCGCATTGCTGCATGCAGTGCGGGAAACGCTTCATCCGCCGCTACGACTTGAGCAAGCACATGTACACTCACATCGGGAAGAGGCCGTTCCCCTGCCCCATGTGCCCCAAGGCGTATACCTGCCGCACGCACTTGAACAGGCACATGAAGAGCCACAGCGTTTGATTAGCATTAGCATCATTACCCTGCTGAAAAATCCAGCTTAAACCAGCCTAGGCTGGTTGGCTGGTTTTAGCTGGTCAACCAGGCTGGTTTTAGAGGGGTTTTGGCCACTTCCAGGCTGGTTTCCAGCCATTTCCAATCTGGTCTTAGCTGGTCAGGCTGGGAGATGACCAGCTAAAACCAGCTTGACCAGCCTAGCCAGGCTGGGAGCCCAGCCAAAACCAGCTATGTCCAGCTTAAACCAGGCTGGTCAAGCTGGTTTTAGCTGGATTTAGCTGGTCATTTTCCAGCCTGACCAGCTAAGACCTGAAAATGGCTGGAAACCAGCCTGGAAGTGGCCAAAACCCCTCTAAAACCAGCCAACCAGCCTAGGCTGGTTTAAGCTGGATTTTTCAGCAGGGTATATACATGTTTTTTATCGTTCTGTCATCCCGAGTGCCTTGTAAGAAGCGAAATTGTACTCGCGAAGATTAATATGGTGTCATTTACTCGTGCTCATCACGACTGCTGTTGATGTCCAAGCCTACACACTGTGTATTCTATCTCTCTCTCTGACGGTGAGACATGTAAAGGCACAGTTCACACAAAACTGTCTTCTGTCGAACACGGAAGATATTCAGAATATCTCATTTTTCGTTTGACACGGCTTCAGCGAGTTAATAAAGAGGAAATGTTCGAGAAAAAGAACAGCTCTTTCTGATTTCGACAGTTCAGAGACGACTACCTCGATCAAGCTCTGAAAACGACAGGAATGTATGATCCTCAGTATCGTCTTAATTTATTTATAATCGTCCCCTTCTACTTCTAAATCAGCAAGCCACTCGATGAAACGCACCGATACATCGGGTTTGCTATCAAAGGAACAGCTCTGCAATCAGATTCTCGATTGTAATCTTGCTTTATTTTTAGTCTCTTTAAAGCAGGGGTGCTCAGTCCTGTTCCTGGAGATCCACCTTCTTGCAGATTTCAGTTGCTACCCATATCAAACACACCTGAACTAATTAATTAGGACCTGAACACCAGGTGATAATTACAGGCAGGTGTGTTGGATATGGGTCGCAACTAAAATCTGCAAGAAGGTGGATCTCCAGGAACAGGATTGAGCACCCCTGCTTTAAAGGTGCAGTTCTGTCATCATTTAACTCATCTCTTACTTGTTTCTTTCTTCTGTTGAACACGATTTAAGATATGCTGAAGGAAGAAAACAGCCATTGACTACCATAGTAGTTTTGTTCCTACTATTAATGTGATCATTCTATCAAAATACCTCATGTTGTGCTTAACAGAAGAAACTCAAGTTTAGTGAGTTTTCATTTTTGCCAGAATTTTCCCTTTATTCTTGCTGATACAAGCGTAAAAATAATACCTGCGCTCTCCCTTTAATTGAGACCTGTTTGTTTACACCCTGCCTGGTCTAATATTGAGCTGAGTTCGGTGGTTTCAATGCGATGAAGTTATTCGAAGAGCGCTCCTGCATAACCGATCTGTGACTTTGTTTCATGCCATGGATATTTTCTGTTGGATGTATCTTTTAGACTTAGGTTTGCCAGACTCATTCTCGGTGAGCAGCTGTCGATAAAATGTGCTGAATGTTATCGCCTCACACTGAACCGAATAAATGTGTCAACGTAAAGATGGCAGTGAAAATGCGTGATGCTCGTTTCCGCCTGAAAAATTGACCCAAAATGAAAACTCTGTCATCGTTTGCTCATCTGTTTCAAACCTTTGAGTTGTTCTGTTCTTCTGTCGAACGCAAAAGAAGATGCTTTGAAGAATGCTGAAATCCATTGACTCGCTTGGTGTTTGATACGGATGTCAGTGGTTACAGGTTTTCGGCATTCTTCAAAATATCTTCGATTAGAAGAACAACACAATCTAGCATAACCCTGCTGCAAAATCCAGCTTAAACCAGCCTAGGCTGGTTGGCTGGTTTTAGCTGGTTGACCAGCCTGGTTTTAGAGGGGATTTGGCCATTTCCAGGCTGGTTTCCAGTCATTTCCAGCCTGGTCTTAGCTGGACATAGCTGGTTTTGGCTATTCAACTCCAACCCTGACATGCTAAGACCAGGCTGGAAATGGCCAAAACCCCTCTAAAACCAGCCAACCAGCTTAGGCTGGTTGGCTGGTTTTAGCTGGTCGACCAGCCTGGTTTTAGAGGGGTTTTGGCCATTTCCAGCCTGGTCTTAGCTGGTCAGGCTGGAAAATGATGAGCTAAAACCAGCTTCACCAGCCTGGTTTAAGCTGGACATAGCTGGTTTTGGCTGGGCACCCAGCCTGGCTAAGCTGGTCAAGCTGATTTTAGCTGGTCATCTCCCAGCCTGACCAGCTAAGACCAGGTTGGAAGTGGCCAAAACCCCTCTAAAACCAGCCTGGTTAACCAACTAAAACCAGCCAACCAGCCTAGGCTGGTTTAAGCTGGATTTTTCTGTAGGGAAGGTTTATAACCTCTTGCGACTGAGTAAATGGTGAATAAATGATCACTACTATTTCCTTTAAAGCTGATCAACTCGATGTTTGGGTTAAAACGGGTCTTATAGTATCACCCAAACGGAGTTGAACTCGACTGTTTAGCGTGTTGTTTACTGACTGCCTCCTGATGTCACTTTATTATCCTTGAGGTTGAGGGAGATGACTTGTGAAATGATACGACTGGATTACGGCGACGGTAAGTGCGTGTAGCGTGTTCAATTTCAAAAATTCAAAACGTGTGACTACACTCGGCGGCCACTTTATTAGGTACACCTGTCCAACTGCTCGTTAACGCAAATGTCTAATCAGTCAGTCGGATGAGAGAAACGATCTGCTGCAGGTCAAGGCGAGCATCAGAATGAGGATTTAAGTGACGTTGAATGGTTTAGAAGTAGCGTGTTTATGAAAGCCTATCCAATCTCATTTACACTCACCGGCCACTTTATTGGGTACACAACATGTTGAACCTTGAATCGGATGGGCTACAGCAGCAGAATGTCATGAAGCGTAAATCATCTCAGACTGGTTTCTAGAACATGACAAGGAGTTCACTGTACTCAAATGGCCTCCACAGTCACCAGATATCAATCAAGTGGACCCCCATTTGGGATGTGGTGTAACGGGAGATTCAAAATCAACAAATCTGCAGCGACTGCGTGATGCTATCAAGTCAATATGGAGCAAAATCTCACAGGAATATTTCCAGTAGCTTGTTGAATCTACGTCACGAAGAGATTAAGGCAGTTCTGAAGGCAAAAGGGAGGGTCCAACCTGGTACTAGTAAGGTGTACCTAATAAAGAGGCCGGGGAGTGTATTTTATATGGCTTCTAACTTCAAACGGGCCATGAACGTTGTGAGAGAATCATATCTCAGCACAACAACGAAACAAACATTGAATTAGGTCAGAGCGAGGATCAACACAGCAGTGACGCGTTCATGAATCTGTTGAATAAGAAAACCGACCAGTTATTCGATGTTAAAGGACATGAAGAGTTAGCAAAGCTAGCTGTGAATCCTAAACTATTACTCCTAATCTCAACATCATGTCTTTAAACAAGAGACAACACAACCTGCCAAGCTTTTAAAACCACCTCAACTGACAGAAAACTGTGCTCAGCAGTCAGTGTTAAAAGATGCTAATGATTAAATAGCTGAATAAATATGTCCCCTGCTGAAAAATCAACCAGTCAACCAGGCTGGTTTTAGAGGGGTTTTGGCCACTTCAAGCCTGGTCTTAGCTGGTCAGGCTGGGAGATGACCAGCCTAGCCAAGCTAAGAGTCCAGCCAAAACCAGCTATATCCAGCTTAAACCAGGCTGGTCAGGCTGGTTTTAGCTGAATTTGGCTGGTAATTTTCCAGCCTGACCAGCTAAGACCAGGCTGGAAATGGTAAAAACTCCTCTAAAACCAGGCTGGTCAACCAGCTAAAACCAGCAAACCAGCCTAGGCTGGTTTAAGCTGGATTTTTCAGAAGGATCCCTGCTGAAAAAAAACTGCTTAAACCAGCTTAAGCTGGTTGACCAGCCTGGTTTTAGAGGATTTTTAGACATTTCCAGCCTGGTCTTAGCTGGTCAGACTGGAAAATAGCCTGAAAGAGGCCAAAACCTGTCTAAAACCAGCCTACCAGCCTAGGCTGTTTTTATTGTTCAGTAGAGTTAGCGTAGCAGTTTGTCTCTGGGTTAGTTATATGAACGTTTTTGTGTAAAAATGTTCATTTTTACTTTGTTTCACCTGATTCAGGTTTTATTTATTTACATTTACATATAGTCATTTAGCAGACGCTTTTATCCAAATCGACTTACAAATGAGGACAAGGAAGCAATTTACACAACTAAGAGCAACAATGAATAAGTGCTATAGACAAGTTTCAGGTCTGTAAAGTCTAAGAAGGGAAGTATTAGTAGTATTAGTATATATATATATATTTTTTTTTTTTTTTTTGTACAGTTAGTGTGATATTCAGAGAGGCAATTGCAGATTAGGAAGTGAAGTGGAGACTAAATAGTTGGGTTTTTAGTCGTTTCTTGAAAATAGCGAGTGACTCTGCTGTTCTGATGCAGTTAGGGAGTTCATTCCACCAACTGGGCAGATTGAGCGTGAGCGTTCGCGAAAGTGATTTCTTCCCTCTTTGGGATGGAACCACGAGGCAACGTTCATTCACAGAATGCAAGTTTCTGGAGGGCACATAGATCTGCAGAAGCGAGAGCAGATAAGAAGGTGCTAGGCCAGAAGTCACTTTGTAGGCAAACATCAGAGCTTTGAATTTAATGCGAGCAGCAACTGGCAGCCAGTGCAAACGGATGAGCAGCGGAGTGACATGTGCTCGTTTAGGTTCATTGAAGACCACTCGTGCTGCTGCGTTCTGGAGCAGCTGAAGAGGCTTGATAGAGTTAGCTGGAAGCCCGGCTAGTAGAGAGTTGCAGTAATCCAGTTTGGAGAGAACAAGAGCTTGAACAAGGAGTTGAGCTGCATGTTCAGATAAGAAGGGTCGGATCTTTCTGATGTTATAGAGTGCGAATCTGCACGATCGAGCAGTTCTAGAAATATGGTCAGAGAAGTTCAGTTGGTCATCAATCGTTACTCCAAGGCTTTTCACCATTTTGGATGCAGTAATGGTTGCCCCATCCATCTGGATTGAAAAGTTATGGTGTAGAGTCGGGTTGGCAGAAACTACAAGCATTTCCGTTTTTGCGAGGTTCAGCTGAAGATGATGATCTTTCATCCAGTGTGAAATATCCAACAGGCAGGCTGAGATACGAGCTGGAACCGAGGGATCATCAGGATGAAAAGAGAGGTATAGCTGGGTATCATCAGCATAGCAGTGGTAGGAGAATCCATGTCTCTGGATGACTGGTCCTAGAGATGATGTGTAGATGGAGAAGAGAAGTGGCCCAAGAACAGAGCCTTGAGGTACCCCAGTGTTTAGATGCTGTAGGTTGGACACCTCTCCCCTCCAAGACACCCTGAATGACCTGTCAGAGAGGTAAGATCTGAAAAATTTAGGTTTTTAGTTAATTTTTATATTTGAATAAAATGTACTGCATTAAATGTCATTTTTTTATTAAAAAACATGAAAAATAAACCATGTATTATCAATATAAATGTTCTCTCACTTTAGAGTTCAATCCATTTGCATACATAATCATATTGAATGTGTGTTCTCAATGACTTTGTATCAAAAAAAAACTGCTGGTTAAACTGCAAGAATGTGCGATTTACAAGAGTAGTTCCTCTAACAATTGTATGGTAATTAGTCAAATTATAAACACGTATTTACGATATCATAAACAGAGATATGAACAGTGTCACCAAAGAGCATAGATTCGCCAAAAGAGACACTCTAGTGCGATTTGGGGAAACTGTCGCTAGATGCCGCGACGGCCATTTTGGAATGAAAGTTGCCATAGAACAACAGCATATTATAAGACTGTAAAATAAACTATTAAAAGTGCTGGGGCCTCATGTACGAAGACTTGCGTGGAAATCTTACTAAAACATTGCGTACGCACAAAGCTGTAAATGTGCGTACGCAGAAAAAAATTCAGATGTATGAAACACTGCGTACGCCGAATCTCACGCATATTCTTTTGTACATCTGAATGAACGTGAAACTGAGCGCAACATGCACGAGCACAAAACCCCTCCCTGCCTCCGCCCCCGTATGAATATGCTAATGACTATGCTAATGGCAAAACCCAACGAAAAAGCAAAGGCAAAAGCAAGCAAGAAGAGAAACTTTGAACAGAATGTGAACTGGAGGTGCTGCTTTCGGAGGTAGACCGGAGAAAAGCGGTGTTATTACCAAGTTTGTTCTCCGGAATTAACAACAAAAGAAAAAAATAAAGTGGGAGAGTTTAGCTGATGCGGTTAACACAGTTGGGTCTGAACATCGCACTGAGTGCATTTAAAAAAAAGAAATAGTGTGGTTTATATCTGTAAAATGTTGCAGGATGCTTAACGGTCTCAGTGGCGCTACTCGTTAGACGCATGTAATCATGAATTGACACGTTCGAGCATGAACTCGGCTCAAATCCAGCGTCTGATGAACTCTTTCTTGTTTTTTCCCCGCTACATATCAGATTTTGCCAACTATTTATCACGAGAAAGACAAGTAGGAATCATCAATAAGTTTGTATCAATAAGCATCATATTTTATCTGCACATTTATTGAATGGAAATGTTTCTGATTCACGCATGCAAATTCATCTTCAGATAGTGTCTTAATAGCAATGTGCGTGCAGTAGATCGCTCAGATTACATTGGGAAAACAGGCGACCGCTGCAAATTGTGCTTTAATGTTTAGCTGGTCAACTGTGTGGTATGGAAACCTTATATACCTGCTAGATGAACCCGTCTCATACAGCTGCCATTGCAAGGCTCAGACACTTTGTAGAGAAGAATTTAACACAACTGCCTCTAGGAGTCGCCAATGGAAATAAAACAGACACGCACAAAAAATGTGCGTACGCCAGCCAGAAAGCTGCCGTGAACCTGCGCACATTCCCACGTTCAGTTCATTGTTAGTAAATCCAAACGTGAGCGATTCTGAGCGTGAAACCTGGCGTACGCAAAGTTTTTGTGCGTACGCAGCATTGATACATGAGGCCCCTGGTGATTGTGACAGTAATTGTTGTATTGTCGTCTTTCATGTTGTACCTCAGCTTTAATGCGCTTTTAAAATAAATAAAAAAAAAAAAACAAAGCAGCTGCTTGCCATCGCAACAGCAACAGGATCCAATAGACGGCCGATCGCTTTCACTCCAAAATGGCGGAATCGTATGGAGTCAGAATAGACTTAAAGGGCCATGAAAGCCCCTCGTTTCAGCAGGGTGTTTTCACACCTCTACTTTGGAAAAAGTCAGAAAAGTGGGCGTGTCCAGCTCTGTTTAGGGGGGAGTGTTGGAGGAACTAAAGTGGGAGGGTGTGGGAGTGTCTATTTGTGCACGCGCGAGTTTCAGAGTCAAAATACACACACACAGTAGAAAGTGATGGTGTTTAACCTACATGGACATCTGTAGTCGAATTATTTGCCAAATTATTAAATGTTGGACTTTAACTGCAGTTTGGCTCTTTCATTCAGGGAATTCATTCATGCCTCTCGCCACAAACGAGATATTTGATTCGAGGCGCTGCTCTAAGCGTGTATTTTTCATGCAATGTTTGATACCGCACGGCGAATGAGAGAAAAAAACCTCTGCATTTCCCGCAAACTTAGATGCACTCGGCAGGTAGTGTCAGAAAGCCGCGTGTGTTATTCCGGTCACTAAATGCGGTGAAAATCCTACACGAGGTTAAAGTTTGGTTGTGGTGCTAACATGTTTACTCTCAGTGCTATAGTTAACTTAGTTTGATATGAAAATACTGAATAATCAAAGAGCGCTGGTCGCTCACTTACCAAATCTGTAGAGGCAGGACAATCACCAGCAACTAGAGCTGCGTCTTTATTAAGAGGAGACTACAAGCGAATCCGGATCTCAGCGTTTGCAGATGAGAACAGCTCCCAGGTAAACAATAATCCTCCTTAGACACGTAAGTTATTGTTGTCGAGCGTCGCGTACACTGTTAATCCACACGTGATCCAGATGAGCTCTCACAGAGAGAAAATGAAAACAAAACTTCACTGCAGCAAACTATAAAAGCAACACTTCACGCTTGTTTTGCCAACACAACGTGGCGTCTCTGTCGTGTAAACACTGTGACAGTAATGAATATTAATGAAGTTGCACAATAGAGCACGCTGATTGGTTTGAACCAAGCTTTACTCATGCATTAATGCAGCACACTGTAAGACGTAATAAGACACACTCTGGCACAGACGTCCAGTCTGCACGCTGGAATACACGCTATTATGTCATGACCGTGACGCAGCTTCAAAAATTCGTTTCAAACCGGAAGTACGAATTTGCTTGAAATAACGCAAAAACAACCAATTTACACTTTTTAGTGAAATATAGGTGTCCTAATAGTGTTTTTAGCAGTGTGGGACACATATACCACTGTCAACAGCTCAACACATGTGTTTTGATGTTTTGTGACCCTTTAAGAAAAGTGTCAGAAAAGACACGAGGTACACATGCGTAGCCAAATTCACGTGCATAAAACCAAATTCACGTGCGTAAAATATGGTCAAATAAATTAATAAATAAAAAAAAAGTGCGACTGCTGCTTTCTCCCTTCGCCATGCTGGAGAGGAACAGTCTGCGCAAAAGAAGCGCAGAGTTGGTTTTATTGACTACAGCTCTCATCTGATTGGCTGAAAGGTACGAGTAGTCCTGACTCTGGCAGGAAAGTCTAAAAAACACACACACACGTATCCAGGGGTAGTCGTACGTGAAAGAGGATTATTCTCATTCAGGATGAACTCGCAAGTTTTAAACATTCAAAACTTTTTGTACACTTGTATACATTTGCAAATGGTGTTTTGCATTTGTGAAACGTATTTTATGAAAATGTATTTTTATTTTGAGCACCTGAAATTTTTTTTGTGAATATAAATAACTATTTTACGCACGTGAATTTGGCTGCGCATGTGTACATCGTGTCTATTGCGTGAATTTCTTTTGAGACTAATCTGATTCCATAGAGTCGCGGGGCTGCTGCTGGGCGCTGCTTGGTCATTCTAAGCTCTATGGTGTCACTTTAAACGAATCGGCTTTTATTTTGAAAGCTGCAGCATCCGGATGACGCCCGTGTTTGCTCTTTAACCCGCGTGTACGTTGCGTTCGCTTGTCCTGCAGTCAAAGAATTCTGTTTCACAGTAAATGATTGAACCGGGTGAGTATCGATGCTTGTTATGAGGTTCGCCAGGTGAAGACTAGATGATACGCTGCAGACTTATTAATCGACGTGTAGATCTACCGCGGCGTTTGTAGGTGATGTTTACGGTGCAGTAGAGTGTCCTGAAGACTCCAGTCCCTCCTCTTCCTCCTCCTCTTCATCCAGACCCTTATAATGTGGCCCCTCTACACCTATCATCACCTGCTAACCTTCCTGCTAACCTTCTTCAGGTAACTTGCGCTGTTCTGTGCACATCACCGTGCGCTGTTTCCACGGGAACCCGTTAGCATATGTTACAGACATGTCGCAGTCCTTATGTTGACTGACAGTCTGATTCTTTACTATTTGTTTACTATTTGTTTTGTTGTAAAGTACATTTAAGGTCACCTTTAAGATTATACAGCACCGTTTAGCCTTTTCCTGAATACTTCAAACTGTATGTTTAATCTAATGCTAACTGTCCTGCGTAAAGCAGTCCCACATTAAAATTTAATTTTATTAATTCATTAATATTTAAAATACTGTAGTAGTTTATAGTAAATACTGCCGTGTTTTTGAACCGTACTGTAGTAAAATGCTTGAATTAGTCTGTTGAGATAATTCTATAGTTGTTGCTATGGCAACACAACTGTAGTAATAAACAAATAACAACTACTATTTAGGTGAAGTGGGTTTTATAGTCACGCATTCAGACTTTCTCCTTATAATATAATTTCAGAAAGGTATCCTTTGCAGATTCTGAATAGGGAAATCACATTAGCAGCCAATGACTGTCAAAGTTCAACAGTCAATTAAATTGTGCTAATGTCATTTTAAAGCCATTCTTATACAGTTAGGTCCATAAATATTTGGACATCGACACAATTCTAACATATTTTGCCTCTACACCAACACAATGGAGACTGTCAGCTTTTATTTGAAGGTATTTACAATCAAATCAGGTGAATGCTTTAGGAATTACAGCAGTTTGCGTATCTGCCTCCCACTTGTTAAGGGACCAAAATGAATTGGACAAAGTAATAATCATAAATCAAACTTTAACTATTTAATACTTGGTTGCAATTCCTTTGCAGTTCGATTACAGCCTGAAGTCTGAAACGCATAAGCCCCTTTCACACAGTGATACCGGTAAATATCTGGAAAATTTCCGGAACGACTTTACCGGTATATTGAAAAAAGCGCTGTTCACACTGGCGAGTAGTTACGGAAGTTTTCCGTTAAAGAGCATTCACACATCCATTCCAAAATACCGGTAAATTCTGACATCATACACCACAAATGAGCTTTAAACGGCTGCGCTTGTGTTTGTAAACATTTGACTAAATTACAAACTCTGTAGATGATCAATATTGTGAACTACTTTCGCAGGATCACTTTCGCATGTCGAGATGTTCATAATATGTGCGTGTGCAGTCGCTCACAGGCTGTTTCACAGGCACACGCAAAGCTTGAAGGTAAACAAACAACGGCTTATCATAAGCATCTCATCGATGATTATTTACACAGTTGGCATTAAGAAGAACATATAAACGTGATCTGACTAACTTCTAGCAGCTAAATGTGTCTGGAAAAATATTCAAAGGCTTTTATTCTCATAAATCGCGCGGACGTAAATGCGCCTGACTGTTGTGATTGGCTAAAGCAGACGTCTCACGTCAGCACGTTCTAGACGTGCACGCGCTTATTCCGGCAATCTTCCTTCTGCATTCACACAGCGCAGCATTCCGGCAAATTGCTGGTAATGTTACAACTTCTCTTTCCGGAAAATAGCCAGAACGAATTTACCGGTATTTTCAAAAAGGACCTGTTCACACATACAACCTTTCCGGAAAATTGCCGGCAATTTTCCGGAAAGGTCTGTATGTGTGAAAGGGGCTATAGACATCAGCAGACGCTGGGTTTCAAGAAATGCAGGCTCAATCGGATTCAGGGCAGGTGACTGACTAGGCCATTGCGAAACATTTCACTTCTTTCCCTTCAAAAGCTCTGGTTGCTTTTGCAGTACGCTTTAGGACGTTCTCCACCTGCACTGTGAAGCGCCGTCCAATGAGTTCTGAAGCATTTGGCTGAATATGAGCAGAAAATGTTGCCTGAAACACTGCAGAATTCATCCTGCTGCTTCAGTCAGCACCACATCATCAATAAATACAGGTGAACCAGTTCCACTGACAGCCATACATGCTTACACCATGACACTACCACCACCATGCTTCACTGCTCTTAGGATCATGAGCAGATCCGTTCCTTCTCCATCACTCTGATATAAGTTGATCTGGATCTCATCTGTCCACAGCATGTTGTTCCAGCACTGTGAAGGCTTTTTCAGAACTCTAATCTGGCCTTCCTGTTTTTGAGGCTCGCCAATGGTTTACATCTTGTGGTGAACCCTCTGCATTCGCTCCGGTGTGGTCTTCTCTTGATTGTTGACTCTGATACACCTGCCTTCTGGAGAGTGTTCTTGATCTGGTCAACTGTTGTGAAGGGTGTTTTCTTCACCAGGGAAAGAATTCTTCAGCCGTCCACACCAGTTGTTTCCGTGGTCTTCCGGCTCTTCTGGTGTTGCTGAGCTCTCTGGTGCACTCTTTCTTTTAAAGAATGCTCCAAACATTTCCACACCTGATGTTCTCTCTCTCTCTCTCTCTTTCTCTCTCTCTAATGAGTTTGTTTTGTTTTTTAGCCTTACGATGGCTTGCTTGACTGATAGTGGAAGCTCTTTGGATCTCATTCTAAGAGTTGACAATGACAGATTCCAAATGCAAACTTGAAACAAACTCTTAGGGATATTATTTTTGGGGTACTGAGGGAATATCACGCACCTGGCCATGGAACAGCTTAGAAGCAATTACTTTTGGTCCCTTAACAAGTGGGAAGCAAATATGCAAACTGTTGTAATTCCTACAGCGTTCAGCTGATTTGGATGCAAGTACCCTCAAATTAAAGCTGACAGTCTGCAGTAAAAGCACATTTAAAGCATTC